>NC_084561.2:18501323-18801323 GCF_033978685.3 Nerophis lumbriciformis | reverse complement strand
GGAGTTAATTGTTGCGGCCATAAAGCTCTCTAAATAACCATCCAAATAATACGTCTTTTACATTACTTGACCTGAATATTAACCAAGTATTAGCCGTATTGTTATTAAAAGCCCTAACGCTAAGGACCTACATATAGCGGCACACAGAGAGGTAACATCCTTATGCTGCTGTATTGACGTCATCAGCTAGTGAGCTGCTTCCTCGCCTCGGAGCGCGTGAAAGTTAATTTTAAATTATAAATCATGTGTCTCACCTGGATGAGGACATAATCCGAGAAGTTGGTCAACTTTGACAGACAATTTAGACCCGTAAATAGTGAAAAAGACCCGAAAAGATGCTTGGCTTCACCCGTTTTTTCTTCGCCAGGTTTATGAGTCATTCTTTATCCAAACGGGAATGTATATGAACATCTTAACAGTCGGCATCCCAGTTACAGCAGACATTGTACATTAAGTGATGTTTTATTATGTTTTATGAAGTCCGCAGTGGGTAAAAATCAGTGATGTTGTTGAAGTAAAAAAGCTAACGTCCTGATGCGTTTTTAAAAATTAATGCGCCGCTGTATGCCTAGAATTAGCAAAATAG
Source organism: Nerophis lumbriciformis (assembly GCF_033978685.3). NCBI lineage: Eukaryota > Metazoa > Chordata > Actinopteri > Syngnathiformes > Syngnathidae > Nerophis > Nerophis lumbriciformis. The sequence goes on along the minus strand of NC_084561.2, from coordinate 18,800,737 downwards.
TCCAATATTACATTTTATTGTGAATGTACTACATTACATATATACTTATAGCGGTATATAAAACCTTGATGGAGGTGTTTGGATGTTTTTTTTAATAGCGCTTTATAGGCAGAATAGAGAGACCATAGGTTCCATTGTAAGCAAAGTTTTGCTCATATTTATTTACTAGTTAGAATGCACATAAAACATAAACAAATCTGTTCTTCTCTTACATAGGACTGTGAATGATAGGCATTATTGAAAAAAAAAGGGCAGTTCCCCTTTAACAGTGCGGTCATTGTCTTTGTGCTATTTTGTAGTAATTTGTCATTCAACAGAGTTATAATACTACTAAAAGTTTAAACAAAAATGATTTTACTCTTCCGTGAGCTGCTCAAAATGGTGGCCAGTTGACCTGTTGGAGACCCCTGTTTTATACTGTAGATTTAATTCTTAAGAAACCTATTTTTGTCTCCCACATTTTTTGTACTTTGTTAAGGTCCCTCCTCTGTTGCTTTTATATACTTTTACCAGATAATTTCCAGTGTCCAATTAAAGAGGAGGTGGCACTAACCAGTGGAGAGTGGGAGGTGTTGGCCACCCTTGGCGCAAAGGTTGTATATCTCTTAATGCTTGTATAGTATGTAATATAGTTTAATATATAAAATATTTGTAATTGGTGATATATTAATGATTGATTATAATATAGAAATAGTTTTTATATATTTTAGATTTGTAAATTATGTTTTTTTAATCTCGTGTACATTAGGCAATACATGTTTTTTAGATATTATATATTTTATACAATTTACAGATTTTAGTCTATTTAAAAAGGGACAATACATGCTTATTAGAAAATAATATAAACCGATTTCATTACACAACATTTTATTAAGGAAAAGCAATATTAAAATCCAGCCTGTCACAAGTATTTTACTTATTTTGCTAAACTTAGAAAACTTCTCTTTCAAATGGTCACTGACTCATTCTATGAAAAGGCTTGAAAACTGTAGCAATGTTTCATGAAATGTGTACATTTTTTTAATAACCCTGTATGTATTAATGAACATTTAACATGTAAATATAGTATGTGAAATCATAGCCATCGGCTATTTTGCATCTGTTTCTTCCTCATTAAAATTAAGGACAACCACATTAATAACATAGTACACAGATTGAAAAACAACAACAAACAAACATTTATATATAAAATAATAAAAAAATATAATATAAAGTATAAGAAAATATACATTAAAAATATACAATAAAAAAAGATATGATGTAAAATTCCAAAGTTTGAGTGCCAAAGGTGCTGTTTTAAATTTGCAGGAAGATGTTTGCTTTTGGTATAGAGATGATTCTTGTGTTTTGTGGTTACACGGCACCACCATAAATTATTCATGTGGTGAAAAAAATCTTGTTAATGTTTGGAGGAAAAATAAATGTTAAATACGGTGGAAAAATACGGAAGCGGAATAAAAGGTCGCTTGTTGCTCCACTGAGGAAGGACAACGTCACATTTGTTCTTTTTAGTTACTTCCATTGTATCTACCAAGCAAAAGGAAAACTATTTTGATGGCAGTGCCTCAAAGAAAAGTAAAAGTAGAATAAATTAGACATTGTAAAATACTCAGAAATGGAAGAAATGCTGGTCAACATTGGCCGCATGCGACCATCATCAAGGATAAATATGGTATTCTTGAACATTTGGAACAGTCTGGTCCTATAAAATGGACAGTGATAAACAGTGTAGTAGTGTCATTATAGTTTTCATATTAAGGAGTTGTTCATTCATTCTTCAATTTTTGTATTTAATCTTTTTATTGCTGTATGTTACAAAACTCAAAACCAGTGATGTTGGCACGTTGTGTAAATGGTAAATAAAAACAGAATACAATGATTGGCAAATCCATTTCAACCTACATTCAATTGAATAGACTGCAAAGACAAGATATTTAATGTTCTAACTGAGAAACGCAATTTTGGTTTGCAAATAATCATTAACTTAGAATTTCAGTGTTCATATATACATTCAATTGAATAGACTGCAAAAACAAGATACTTAACATTCGAACTGGAAAACATTATTTTTTGCAAATATTAGCTCATTTGAAATTTGATGACTGCAACATGTTTCAAAAAAGCTTGCACAAGTGGCAAAAAATACTGGGAAAGTTGAGGAATGCTCATCAAACACTTATTTGAACAGGCTAATTGGAAACAGGTGGGTGCCATGATTGGGTATTAAAGCAGCTTCCATGAAATGCTCAGTCATTCACAAACAAGGATGGGGCTAGGGTCACCACTTTTTGAACAAATGCGTGAGCAAATTGTCCAACAGTTTTAAGAACAACATTTCTCAATGAGCTATTGCAAGGAATTTAGGGATTTCACCATCCGTGGTCCGTAATATCATCAAAAGGTTCAGAGAATCTGGAGAAATCACTACACAAAAGCGATGATATTACGGACCTTCGATCCCTCAGGCGGTACTACATCAAAAAGCGACATCCGTGTGTAAAGGATATCACCACATGGGCTCAGGAACACATCAGAAAACCACTGTCAGTAACTACTGTTCGTCGCTACATCTGTAAGTGCAAGTTAAAACTCTACTATTCAAAGCGAAAGACATTTATCAACAACACCCAGAAACACCGGCGGCTTCGCTGGGCCCGAATTCATCGAAGATGGACTGATGCAAAGTGGAAAAGTGTTCTGTGGTCTGACAAGTCCACATTTCAAATTGTTTTTGGAAACTGTGAACGTTGTGTCTTCCGGAACAAAGAGGAAAAGAACCATCCAGATTGTTATAGGCGCAAAGTTCAAAAGCCAGCATCTGTGATGGTATGGGGGTGTATTAGTGCCCAAGGCATGGGTGTGAAGGCACCATTAATGCTGAAAGGTACATACAGGTTTTGGAGCAACATATGTTGCCATCCAACATATGTTGCCATGCTTATTTCAGCAAGACAATGCCAAGCCACGTGTTACAACATCTTGGCTTCATAGTAAAAGAGTGCGGGTACTAGACTGGCCTGCCTGTAGTCCAGACCTGTCTCCCATTGAAAATGTGTGGCGCAATATGAAGCGTAAAATACCACAGCGGAAACCCCGAACTGTTGAACAACTTAAGCTGTACATCAAGCAAGAATGGGAAATAATTCCACCTGAAAAGCTTAAAAAATTGGTCTCCTCAGTTCCCAAACGTTTATTGAGTGTTTTTAAAAGGAGAGGCGATGTAACACAGTGGTAAAAATGCCCCTGTGTCAACTTTTTTGCAATGTGTTGCTGCCATTAAATTCTAAGTTAATGATTATTTGCAAACCAAAATTGCGTTTCTCAGTTAGAACATTAAATATCTTGTCTTTGCAGTCTATTCAATTGAATATAAGTTGAAAAGGATTTGCAAATCTTTGTATTCTGTTTTTATTTATGAATTACACAACGTGCCAACTTCACTGGTTTTGGGTTTTGTATATCCTTCATGTGTTCTGTGGCCAGTGAGGGACTCCGGTGTTAATTTAGGTATAATTCAAGAGTTATAGTTACTTAGGTAATTAGATTTGACACCGTCTTAGAACCATACTTGCCAACCCTCTCGGATTTTCCGGGAGACTCCCGAAATTCAACGCCTCTCCCGAAATTCAGGCGGAGCTGGAGGCCACACCCCCTCCAGCTCCATGCGGACCTGAGTGACGTGTTGACAGCCTGTTCTCACGTCTGCTTTCCCACAATATAAACAGCATGCCTGCCCAATCACGTTATAACTGTAGAATGATCGAGGGCAAGTTCGTGGTTTCTTATGTGGGTTTATTGTTAGGCAGTTTCATTAACGTCCTCCAAGCGCGGTAACAACACACAACAGCAGTCAAGTTTTCGTCTACCGTAAAGCAGTTCGTCTGCCGTAAACAGCAATGTTGTGACACTTTTAAACAGGACAATACTGCTATCTACTGTACATGCATATGTGACCCACCCATAATGTGTCACATTTTTGTGTTGATTTATTTATTTTATTTTGTGGTTTGAATTCGTTTTTGGAGCTGTCATTACACATTTATCAGTATTCACATTGGTCAGTATGGGGCAGTAGGGCGTTTCTTCCCAATTGAATGCTATCACCTGCAGACCGGAAGTGTCTTGTCATCCTGATGAGAGCGACCAGTCTGTGAACAATTGAAACGTCCTGTGTGCTTTTTCCTCCTGTATAACAGGTTAGTTTTGGTGAATCAACTCACTGAATAATATCCATGTGATCTTTATAAGTTTAAGTACACATTCTGATGGTGGAGCCTAACTCTAAAGTGTTTGTGAGTTGTAGTTTGTATTTGTGAATGAATCCAGTGTACAGCTGCAAAATGGCGACGTGAGTACGCAATGTTTATATAGGAACTTCTGATCCTAATTCAGACTCCCAAATTAGAGCTCCCGTTTTCTTATTGATTTTATAATGTATATTTGTATAATGTGTGTGTTCTGAAATAGTGACAGAGAATAGAATAAGGATGGACAATTCAACCCTTAACTCAACAATGAGTAGAGGAGTGTTATGTGTGTGTATATGTGTAAATAAATGAACACTGAAATTCTAAGTTAATGATTATTTGCAAACCAAAATTGCGTTTCTCAGTTAGAACATTAAATATCTTGTCTTTGCAGTCTATTCAATTGAATATAAGTTGAAAAGGATTTGCAAATCTTTGTATTCTGTTTTTATTTATGAATTACACAACGTGCCAACTTCACTGGTTTTGGGTTTTGTATATCCTTCATGTGTTCTGTGGACAGTGAGGGACTCCGGTGTTAATTTAGGTATAATTCAAGAGTTATAGTTACTTAGGTAATTAGATTTGACACCGTCTTAGAACCATACTTGCCAACCCTCTCGGATTTTCCGGGAGACTCCCGAAATTCAACGCCTCTCCCGAAATTCAGGCGGAGCTGGAGGCCACGCCCCCTCCAGCTCCATGCGGACCTGAGTGACGTGTTGACAGCCTGTTCTCACGTCTGCTTTCCCACAATATAAACAGCATGCCTGCCCAATCACGTTATAACTGTAGAATGATCGAGGGCAAGTTCTTGGTTTCTTATGTGGGTTTATTGTTAGGCAGTTTCATTAATGTCCTCCAAGCGCGGTAACAACACACAACAGCAGTCAAGTTTTCGTCTACCGTAAAGCAGTTCGTCTGCCGTAAACAGCAATGTTGTGACACTTTTAAACAGGACAATACTGCTATCTACTGTACATGCATATGTGACCCACCCATAATGTGTCACATTTTTGTGTTGATTTATTTATTTTATTTTGTGGTTTGAATTCGTTTTTGGAGCTGTCATTACACATTTATCAGTATTCACATTGGTCAGTATGGGGCAGTAGGGCGTTTCTTCCCAATTGAATGCTATCACCTGCAGACCGGAAGTGTCTTGTCATCCTGATGAGAGCGACCAGTCTGTGAACAATTGAAACGTCCTGTGTGCTTTTTCCTCCTGTATAACAGGTTAGTTTTGGTGAATCAACTCACTGAATAATATCCATGTGATCTTTATAAGTTTAAGTACACATTCTGATGGTGGAGCCTAACTCTAAAGTGTTTGTGAGTTGTAGTTTGTATTTGTGAATGAATCCAGTGTACAGCTGCAAAATGGCGACGTGAGTACGCAATGTTTATATAGGAACTTCTGATCCTAATTCAGACTCCCAAATTAGAGCTCCCGTTTTCTTATTGATTTTATAATGTATATTTGTATAATGTGTGTGTTCTGAAATAGTGACAGAGAATAGAATTAGGATGGACAATTCAACCCTTAACTCAACAATGAGTAGAGGAGTGTTATGTGTGTGTATATGTGTAAATAAATGAACACTGAAATTCTAAGTTAATGATTATTTGCAAACCAAAATTGCGTTTCTCAGTTAGAACATTAAATATCTTGTCTTTGCAGTCTATTCAATTGAATATAAGTTGAAAAGGATTTGCAAATCTTTGTATTCTGTTTTTATTTATGAATTACACAACGTGCCAACTTCACTGGTTTTGGGTTTTGTATATCCTTCATGTGTTCTGTGGACAGTGAGGGACTCCGGTGTTAATTTAGGTATAATTCAAGAGTTATAGTTACTTAGGTAATTAGATTTGACACCGTCTTAGAACCATACTTGCCAACCCTCTCGGATTTTCCGGGAGACTCCCGAAATTCAACGCCTCTCCCGAAATTCAGGCGAAGCTGGAGGCCACGCCCCCTCCAGCTCCATGCGGACCTGAGTGACGTGTTGACAGCCTGTTCTCACGTCTGCTTTCCCACAATATAAACAGCATGCCTGCCCAATCACGTTATAACTGTAGAATGATCGAGGGCAAGTTCTTGGTTTCTTATGTGGGTTTATTGTTAGGCAGTTTCATTAACGTCCTCCAAGCGCGGTAACAACACACAACAGCAGTCAAGTTTTCGTCTACCGTAAAGCAGTTCGTCTGCCGTAAACAGCAATGTTGTGACACTTTTAAACAGGACAATACTGCTATCTACTGTACATGCATATGTGACCCACCCATAATGTGTCACATTTTTGTGTTGATTTATTTATTTTATTTTGTGGTTTGGATTCGTTTTTGGAGCTGTCATTACACATTTATCAGTATTCACATTGGTCAGTATGGGGCAGTAGGGCGTTTCTTCCCAATTGAATGCTATCACCTGCAGACCGGAAGTGTCTTGTCATCCTGATGAGAGCGACCAGTCTGTGAACAATTGAAACGTCCTGTGTGCTTTTTCCTCCTGTATAACAGGTTAGTTTTGGTGAATCAACTCACTGAATAATATCCATGTGATCTTTATAAGTTTAAGTACACATTCTGATGGTGGAGCCTAACTCTAAAGTGTTTGTGAGTTGTAGTTTGTATTTGTGAATGAATCCAGTGTACAGCTGCAAAATGGCGACGTGAGTACGCAATGTTTATATAGGAACTTCTGATCCTAATTCAGACTCCCAAATTAGAGCTCCCGTTTTCTTATTGATTTTATAATGTATATTTGTATAATGTGTGTGTTCTGAAATAGTGACAGAGAATAGAATAAGGATGGACAATTCAACCCTTAACTCAACAATGAGTAGAGGAGTGTTATGTGTGTGTATATGTGTAAATAAATGAACACTGAAATGCAAGTATTTCTTTTATTTATTTATATATATATATATATATATATATATATATATATATATATATATATATATATAATATATACATTATATATATATATATATATATATATATATATATATATATATATATAGCTAGAATTCACTGAAAGTCAAGTATTTCTTATATATATATATATATATATATATATATATATATATATATATATATATATATATATATATATATCTTAACCACGCCTCCCACCACGCCCCCCGCCCCCCACCTCCCGAAATCGGAGGTCTCAAGGTTGGCAAGTATGCTTAGAACTCAAACCGAACTCGTACATAGATCGAGGACCTTCTGTATATCAATATTAGTTATTGTAGCTTTGACAATTGCACTACTCAAAACTGAAGATGTGGCTAATATGACTCTGTTGTGCTAAATGTAGCCCCACAAGAATTAGATCATCTTTTTATATACTCCACCGTACAGCATATCAACAAAAATTAAAACTTCGTCTAAAGTTGATGTAAATATAGTAAATATTTTGAGGACGCAACATAAGAAAGTATATGAGATCCTAATAAGCTCTTTTTTTATGTTGAACTTTGTTTTGATGCAGCGATCATCCAGCCCTCAGATTTGGGTGGATGAGAAAGAAAAGCTGGTGTACTTTCAGGGAACAAAAGACTCGCCCCTGGAGCATCACTTGTATGTAGTGAGCTACGAGTCTCCGGGAGAAATTGTGCGACTGACCAAACCTGGTTTCTCCCACAGCTGCTCTGTGAGCCAAGTGCGTACGTACACACACACACACACACACACACACACACACACACACACACACACACACACACACACACACACACACACACACACACAGAGAGATTCTCCCAGAGGCATACCACTATGGTCTAGAATGAATCATCTTGTCCTATAATGCTGAAGTGGGGCTATTTTTATCCAGCTTCTTTCCAACTCTTACTGCCGTGTGGCACACATACTAACTAGGGGTGTCAAGATCCAATACTGATAACAGTCCGATATCAAAAATAGGTATTGAATTATATCGACTTGCATCTAAAATCTCTGATATAGGCACTGCAATACAAGCAGTCATACAGCGTGTTTGCTTGTTCAAAGGTCAACAGCCAGTTAACATCTAAATGTTCTCCAATAAGCACACAAGGTTGGACTGTTCTTATATTGTAGTGAGGTCATTTACAAAAGGTAAACATTTTAAGCCATAGGCTACTAGGACCTAGCAACTACCTAACAGCTAAGCACAGAATGGCACACAAGCTAAACATACATAACAAGTGTCCTTAATTGAATAATATTACAGTATAGAACATGACATTTGTCAAAATAAACAGGTATCCATTAATTAGAGTTGCATATTACGTACACATACTAATTCTCCAAAGCAAAAACTAATTAGAAATGATCCAGTAACAAACATGTCTGCATCACTCAACTTACTGCGTCATGAGCTTAACTTAATTAATTATTGTGACCACTAGGTGTTGCAAAAAAAACAATTACCTCTCCACTTCGACTTTGTGAAATAAGTCCATTCAGACATTTGATAATAAATAGTTTTAGTGTTTTTCATACCTATCATTGTACTCTGTTTGAGAAATTTCACTTGATCAAGCGTTTTCTTACATTCGACACTATAAAGGTATAAAAGTATGTATGATTAATGCTGATATATTATCGGATCAACATTAGTATCGGCCAATAATCAAGGCTCCTTTAACCATATCAAAGCAATCATCAATCCAATTTTATTTATATAGCCCTTAATCACAAGTGTCTCAAAGGGCTGCACAAGCCACAACGACATCCTCGGCTCAGATCCCACATCTGGGCATGAAAAAACTCAACCCAATGGGCACAATGGGGAAACCTCGGAGGGGACCGCGAGTTCTGGTAATCACTAATAAGGCAGAGTTCTTAGAACACTGATTTCTGGTCGGGACATATGGTACAATACAATCAGCAAGATAGGATGGAGCTAGACCGTTTTGTATTTTATACGTAAGTAATAAAACCTTAAAGTCGCATCATATCGGAAGTGAACATTTGCATCTAAATACACCTATTGCTAACCTTTATTCACAAGCATCATATTCGCAAAGAATGTAACGTTGTCAATTTTTTCTTAATTTTATTAAAAAAGGCAGACTGACAAGTGTGGCAATGAGTGTAACTGTGTTTCATTTGTGTCTTAAGTTCCCCTTTTGTCCATTTGCACAGACATTTGACATGTTTGTGAGCCACTACAGCAGCCTAACCAACACACCCTGTGTGCATGTCTACAAGCTGAATAGCAGAGATCACAACCCACTGAGCAAAGAGCCTGAGTTCTGGGCGAGTCTAATGGAGCCATCTGGTACTAAAATACTTTTCAGTTATAAAGGTGCAGTTTGCAGCAGGCTCCAATGTTTTATTATTATTTTTTAAACCAATAAATATAATAACACGAGCCTATGTTACCAATAGTGGTGTAAAAGAACAGATTTAACAATGAACTGTCACAATTAGAAGGTAAACTAAACAAAAAAAATGCTGTTTTGTCCAAATATAATTGACTGGCGTTCATAGTTAGGAATAGGTACCAAAACTCGGTAGCCACAACAACAACACAGCACTTCCTCATTATGCACCAATGGCTTACAGCGAGTGAGGTGCATTCCGGAACACTCAGAACTATGAGCATCAAACAACCCAAGCAAGTCGTATTTTGCCAGTCTCTATGTTCTGCACAAATTTTTGATTTATACTTGTGGATTTTATTTCTTATTTTTGAATTATTTAGTTATCATTTAATTGAAGTATTTAAATGACTTTTCTGTTCAACTTGAATGTCACAAAATTCCATAAAAATGAAAAGGCATTGTTTTGTTTTTTATATAAATTTAGTTAAGGACCGGTTCCGGACAGTTTTTAAAGTACCTATTTGTTACTAGCATCATTTAAAATGTATATGATACCTATCCTTATTCATGGCAGTCAATCACAGCCGTGTCGTGCGGAAATGTATGCTCCCATCACAAAAGATATTTCAAAATAGATGCTGTGGCTGCTCCATTGTTGAACCGGTGAGTGAAATCATGTGCTTATCCAAACACTGCTTTTGTAACATAAAGTTATCCTTATGCTGCATGTGTGTGTACTAGTGGGAAGTGGCTTACATGGTCACATTAGGAAGCGGGTGGGTTATAATGCCATACCCTTTTCAAACAGCAAGCAACTCCTAGCTGCAAACTGCACCTTTTATATATTACGTATTTCACAATGGTAGCATATACTTTTTCTACACTATTTACTCTGTATTTAATATTGATATTCTCCTATATGTATATTTTTACTAACAGGTTACCCACCCCAATACACTCATCCTGAGATCTTTAGCTTCTTAGGGACGTCCGGTTTCCAGATTTATGGCCTCTTGTACAAACCACAAAACTTGCTCCCTGGGAAGAAATATCCAACTGTTGTCTCTGTCTATGGTGGCCCTCAGGTTTGAGCTCCTTATTGTCATTTCAAATAGTTTCTTTTGAAAGTTTTCTATGGGATGATGGACCGATTTGTGCTCTTTTGTTTCATAAGTTTTTAGACCTAATCCGAAACATATTTCTTCTCTCTCAGGTCCAGTTGGTCAATAACTCGTGTAAAGGTTTGAAGTACCAGCAGCTAAGCATACTGGCTGCTCTTGGTTACGCTGTGCTCGTCATTGATGGGCGGGGCTCCTGTCAGCGAGGACTCAAGTTCGAAGGAGCTGTGAAGGACAACATTGTATTTGGTTTTGTGCTTGCCTTTTCCTTGATTGATACACACAAGTAGGCTGTGCTTGGGCACTCAGCAATATATTATCTTGGCTTTCCTGACCAGGGCCAGGTGGAGATAGAAGACCAGGTGGAAGGTTTGCACTATGTAGCTGACAAGTACAAGTTTGTGGACTTGAACCGCGTTGCCATTCATGGGTGGTCATATGGAGGCTTCCTCTCTCTCATGGGCCTCATTCACAGACCTGATATCTTCAAGGTAAACAAAACAAACTGATGTCTAATGATGTTAAAGGCCTACTGAAATGCGATTTTCTTATTTTAACGGGGATAGCAGGTCCATTCTATGTGTCATACTTGATCATTTCGCGATATTGCCATATTTTTGCTAAAAGGATTTAGTAGAGAACATTGACGATAAAGTTCGCAACTTTTGGTCGCTGATAAAAACGCCTTGCCTGTACCGGAAGTAGCAGACGATATGCGCGTGACGTCACAGGTTGTGGAGCTCTTCACATCCGCACATTGTTTACAATCATGGCCACCAGCAGCGAGAGCGATTCGGACCGAGAAAGCGACGATTTCCCCATTAATTTGAGCAAGGATGAAAGATTCGTGGATGAGGAAAGTGAGAGTGAAAGACTAGAGGGCAGTGGGAGCGATTCAGATAGGGAAGATGCTGTGAGAGGCGGGTGGGACCTGATATTCAGCTGGGAATGACTAAAACAGTAAATAAACACAAGACATGTATATACTCTATTAGCCACAACACAACCAGGCTTATATTTAATATGCCACAAATTAATACCGCATAACAAACACCTCCCCCTTCCCGTCCATATAAGACGCCAATACAACTCAAACACCTGCACAACACACTCAATCCCACAGCCCAAAGTACAGTTCACCTCCCCAAAGTTCATACAGCACATATATTTCCCCAAAGTCCCCAAAGTTACGTACGTGACATGCACATAGCGGCACGCACGTACGGGCAAGCGATCAAATGTTTGGAAGCCGCAGCTGCATGCGTACTCACGGTACTGTGTCCGCGCATCCAACTCAAAGTCCTCCTGGTAAGAGTCTCTGTTGTCCCAGTTCTCCACAGGCCAATGGTAAAGCTTGACTGTCATCTTCCGGGAATGTAAACAATGTAACACCGGCTGTGTTATCCGGCACACCAGTCAAGGGGTGCATTCTACGGCGGGGGTGCGTTATCCAGCACAACACCTGCCGCAATACACCGCTTCCCACCTACAGCTTTCTTCTTTGCTGTCTCCATTGTTCATTGAACAAATTGCAAAAGATTCACCAACACAGATGTCCAGAATACTGTGGAATTTTGCGATGAAAACAGACGACTTAATAGCTGGCCACCATGCTGTCCCAAAATGTCCTCCACAATCCGTGACGTCACACGCTGACGTCATCATGCCGAGACGTTTTCAGCAGGATATTTCGCGCGAAATTTAAAATTGCACTTTAGTAAGCTAACCCGGCCGTATTGGCATGTGTTGCTATGTAAAGATTTCATCATTGATATATAAACTATCAGACTGCGTGGTCGGTAGTAGTGGGTTTCAGTAGGCCTTTAAACACTTTTTAATATAGCTGCAGTATATTTTTACAGAAACTGTTGTATTTTTTACTTGTTATTAGGGATTAAGGGCCCTATTCTCCCGTTCGAACACGCTTGAAGTTACGCATCTTTCTCTTATTCGTACACAGTGACAGATATGTAAGTAGTGAATGAAGGCGTTGTCACGTGATTCAATCAACTTAGGAGACTTCGAAGTCATATTTTGGGTGTGTGAAAATCATGTAACATGGCGTTTTCCTGACACTTGTGAATGTAAAAAAAAAATAACGCTTAAAATTTGACAAGCCTATATCCATCCAAGTGTTGTATGTGCGTGCATGTGTGTTGCCATGGTGGTTTGAGTGCCCGTGTATGCACGTGCAACTGTGTCTTCTTCCTGGCTGGATGTAACTCTTTAGATCAGGGGTGTCACAACTTTTTGAGGGTCACGTACTGACAAAATGAAATAATTGTTTCATCAAACTTGAATTTAATTTGATGCATAGTAAAACTAATTAATGGGGGAAAATGGTTCAATCATTTATGCAAAAAACAGATACATCTGCAAAACTTCTTGGAACAACTCTGTCGAACACAGAGCGACTGCCTTGCAAGACCAGCACTAAGGCTGTGCGCCACAGGGGACAATCAAAATGTCTAAGGAAATGTTCTATTATATTCTAATCAGTGACAGCGAAATGTCACATGAAGCGCTTCATCATTCATTAGTTGAATTTTCTTTATGCAAAACAGGATCGCGGGGCCCTACGCACAGCTTGTGATCTGCATTTTTCCACTTGAGCACATGGGAGAACAGGGCCCATAAATGAACAGAATTATTCTGGAATATTCAGGTTGCCATCGCAGGTGCACCAGTGACATTGTGGATGGCTTATGACACTGGATACACCGAGCGGTACTTGGATACTCCCGAAAACAACCAGAAGGGCTACAAGGACTGCTCTGTTGCACTGCACGTCAATAAGTTCCCTAATGAGTAAGAGCTTTGCAAAATTCTTATTGGTTTCTGCACTTTACGGCACTATTACTATCAATTGTGTTTTTTTTGTAGTGCAACGCACGTGTGTAATGTCAATTCTTGCTGTTAATCCCCACAGACCAAACAGACTATTGATCCTGCATGGATTTCTAGATGAAAATGTGCACTTTTTCCACACCAACTTCCTGGTGTCCCAACTTATCCGGGCGGGGAAACCATACAGCCTTCAGGTAGGTGAATTTTCTCCAATGTGTGGTGTTATGTCTTCCTTCATGGGGGTTAAGTTCTAGAACCTGCGCGAAATAGCTACCACCCACTTTAATCACTTGTTTAAGCCTTTATAGCTGCTCCCAAACTCTTCACATGCATTTAAACAAGGGGTGGTCAAATGAGTAAATGGTTTATTCTACGCAGTCTTTGAAGGCTTTTCATAGTCGAATGTGATTCGTTAGATTTTGCCTATAGTCGCTTTGGCATTTAAAAAAAATAAAAATTAACAGATGGTGATGTATAGTCGTGTATACTGACTGGTCACTAGGTGTCAGTAACGCCACATGAATGTGCTCTAGCTAGCACTTACACAGTGAATCTTTTCAAGTTCAATAAATACTGTACTTTTCGGGCTATAGAGTGCACCAGTATTTAAGCCGCACCCACCAAATTTTAGAAAAATAAATAATTGTACATATACTGGCCGCACCGGACCATAAACTGCAGCTATATACAGGTATGCAAGATTTTGTAAACATTTATTTACATACCGTAATTGTTTCCAAACAGTGCTTGTCACACGGCAGTAAAACAAAACGTAAGTCATCGTCATGGAACCACTAACTGCAGAAGCTAGCTCTCCAATCAGCTAAACAGTTTAGGTAAATTTACAAAACTAAAACAATACAAAAAGAATGTCACTGTAAGTGCATAATACTAACACAGACACTTGTAAATGTGTTAGCATATTCGCTAATGCTAACGACGCCAGCTTGATTACATTACCATAGCACGTACAAATATGCAGGAACACACTCCGACAGACATCGCACATGTGACGGTTTAGTAAGTATGATTTGTTTTAGTTATATTGTAAAACTTACAAACGTTACTTGAAGTGATGAATGAAGAATCCTTTCGAGCAAAAACACTGGATGATTTTACTTCCTGTTCAAGGCATTAAAACGGGAAGTGCATGTTCAACTCGCAACACCTGCAGTGAACAAATTACTCCAGAAAATGGCACCATAGCACAAACAATAACACACCTTTTCAGTCTCTGTTGAAAACTATTTGTTGAATACAAAACATTATGACCGTTAGTAAAGAAAAATCAATAAATTAGCTGCAACATTTTATTGGCCGCAGGGTTCAAAGTGTAGGAAAAAAGTAGCGGCTTATAGTCCGAAAAATACAGTATATAATTACAAAAGGATTAAAAATGTTTATTAAATTGAACAAAACAAAGGTGTCATTTGTGACTTTTTCCACTGCCAAAAAAGGCTAAACCACATTTTGTGAGGTTCTCAGCTTTGGCCCACTGCCAAGAGGACATCAAACTTGACTAAATAGAGGAAGTAAATGTCAAAATTTCCCGTATGTGAACCAGTGGAAGGATGATTACCTTTGCAAAAGGAGTGCTACCCTTCCATGGCGAGGCGGCGCATCCCAGACCCGTGCCATGTCCAATTTCCAGTAATCAGTCCGATTAACCACAGTTTAAAAATTAAAGAATCGTGATTAAACCCAACGAAATTTTCAGTGTATTAAAAAGTGCTGTCTGCAACTTCCTCACAGTAACATTTTTCAAAGCAAAAAATATAACAAGAACACCACCAACCAGCTTATGTTACCATTATGGGTTTAACAGAACCCATCTGTTTGACAATTGTCTATATTTTTCACAATTACAAAGTTTTAGTGATACAATTTTTTGCTGGCCCTGATAAAATGATTGGCGTTTACGGTGGTCATTCACCCGGTCTCGTCAACACGTACGCGCAAAGAGCGCGTGCACACACACAAAAGAAGTCCAAGAGAAGCGACAATTTGCAGCCATGTTGTTGTTATGATAGAATATACATTCAATACAACTAGTTATCTAAATTGCTATTATTAGCAAACAACACCTAAAGCTAAAGCGCGTGCATGTGTTACGTACATAATTGCATCATTATAGAGTGTCCGCCCTGAGATCGGTAGGTCCTGAGTTCAAACCCCGGCCGAGTCATACCAAAGACTATGAAAATGGGACACAATACCCCCCTGCTTGGCACTCAGCATCAAGGGTTGGAATTGGGGGTTAAATCACCAAAAATTATTCCCGGGCGCGGCCACCACTGCTGCTCACTGCTCCCCTCACCTCCCAGGGAGTGAGGGTGATGGGTCAAATGCAGAAGATAATCTCACCACACCTAGTGTGTGTGTGACAATCATAAAAAAGATAAGGAGGTTATGTACAGAGAAGCCGAATGAGAGCGGGATATACTGTGTAAAATACATTGGAAAGTTAGCACCCTTCGAGGCATCTGTGTAAATGTTGCAAACAGCCGCTTTAACAGAAAGATTATTGACAGGAAATGCATGCCAGCGTGACCTGACAGACGTGCAGTTAATCCCAGAGACTTGTTGATACTCACTAATGTCCAGTAGTTCCCCAACAGGGCAACATATTTCGCTTGAGCAACACCCAACTACGCCCTCACCCCCTAATAAATGAGTTAACGCAGGTAACAGATTATTTTTGACAGTCCCAAATATTTTCAAGCACATTTAATACCATAGAAAGAATCTATAAAAACGAGAATGTTCTGTACATGTAAAGAAAATACAGCAATAACGGAATCAAAATACGAATATTTTAAATCAGTAAAGATATGACGTTGATGATAGTAAATTGACTTGACTGTGCTGCACCAATAAATTATGTAGTAGATCAAAAAGCTGACGATGTTGATAGGTCTGGTCTAGTATTGCACAGTAAACTAGAACATTTACAGTTCTTCAAAGGGCACCACACCCTTTTTTCCGTTTGAAATCTTAGATTGCTGGCTCTTACGGTGTCTTCAACCCACGGTTAGCTGGGCAAGAAGACGGTAGTCAAGGCCACGATGTCTGTCTTGCCGCTATTAATTGCATTTTGTCCATAGTTTACTCAGAACTAATCGTGATTAATCGCAGATGACTATATTTTTTCATCATTAATAAGTGTACCCGAGACAGATAATTTTCCATCCATCCATCCATTCATTTTCTACCGCTTGTCCCTTTTGGGGTTGCGGGGAGTGCTGGAGCCTATCTCAGCTGCATTCGGGCGGAAGTTTCAAGTTGTTCAAATTTTCATGAAATGTTTTTTTAACATAATGCTTTTTTAAACAGCTCAACACAAGATGGACATAAACACGCTTTTAATGACAATAAAAAAAAAATCTGCAGTGCATTGCTGTCTTGACAGATTTTGTAGGAATACAGAATTTGTATTCCTGCTGTAGGAGCACTTGCATTCAGAAGAGAGGAGCTACACTTTCATGTTTAGATACCAGTTTTGCGCATTATAAACACAAAATGTGGATTGTTACGGTCATGCTTTGATTGTCAAAGATGTTTGGTAATGTAATCTGTGATATTTCTTCCTGAATAAATGCTTCTGATATTCTGTACATTAAATGTTGTACAACTTAATTGTTCATATCGCTGCATGACATTATCTTAACCGACTGTTTATTAATAAAATGTAATATTCAGCCTGCTAAACATTCTGTAGTTGAGGACTATCAACCAGAACTTCTTACATTTGAATTATCACAATATTTCAACCTGCCCAAAGAAATACCCCATCTATATTCCTCAACTGATGTACTCGCATTTATTTACATAGGAATATCACAGATTACAGTTTGCTGGCTCTTACAGTGTCTTCAAACCACGGTTAACTGGGCAAGAAGGCCGTAGTAAAAGCTGCGATGGAGGAGTAAACACTGCACTTAGTTTACATAGTTAATGCTTTGTTAAAAAATTACATCCGAGCCAAAGTTAAAGACAATAATGCAAAGCCAACCGTTGCTGACAACAAGCCAAACATTGAACTGATACTCGGCACAATAATCTAGTCATTGGACTACTTTCTTACGATATAATAATTACTTGTCACTCATCATATTCTCTATGTAAATGTTATTTGTATGAGAAACCGTCATCAAAAATGTTTTTAATCTTTTTTATTCTTTAGGTATACCCCAATGAACGACACAGCATTAGGTGTCCAGAGTCTGGAGAACACTATGAGATCACATTGCTCCACTTCCTCCAGCAGAACCTCTGATAAGCCTTTCTCCACACATCCTTACTTAGTCTAGGCAACTTTTTCTATCGGTATCCTGGATCTAGGCAAAAGTGTCCACTTTGTTCATTATTACGTCTAACATTTTATTGACTTTGTGATAGACTATGACCATTCTCCTCTCATGTAATCTTTGGAACATTCAACATAGTTAAATTGCCTCTGCACTCATCTACAATATATTGTATCTTCTATTGATATTTACAACTTTTAGTATTTTTTTATAAACGTAATATAATATTAATACAAATCATATTTGTTTTAAATGAAAAAAAAACACTTGTCTGCAAACAAACAAACTGATGACAAAAAATGTGTCCCCATTTAGTTTTTTAGTATATCTAAAACAGGATGTTTGAGTGCTGTTGAGTAATATCAGTTTCAATCTATTAGTATTTTTTGTTTTTGATTGAATTTAAAATCATTATTGCCTAGGGTTATTGGACAGGTGATCAAATCCTAAAAGGCAAACTAGTGTCGCATATAACATGCAGTATGTGTAAAAGAGTTCAACTTGTTTTTAGGGATGCATGATAAATATAGGGCCGGTATGAGTAATTATGACGTTATGTCAGTAAATCCGATAAGATGAAAATGTATCCATCCATCTATTTTCTATAAAAGCTTGTCCTCATTAAGTCACGGGCAAGCTCGAGCCCATCCCAGCTGAATTTGGGCGAGAACCCTAAAATTGGTCGCCTGCCAATCGCCCGACACATATAAACAAGCATCCGTTTACGCAATTGACAATTTGGAGTCTCCAATTAACCCAGTCCTTCACAAATAGTGGGGCGGGCCCCCCTGGGGGGGCACGTGTGACCTCGGAACATGCTTATTTAGCCGTACCAGATACGATGAAGTAAATCCAGCACTTGACTTCACTGTAACCACGGTGGGAGGCGAGGAAAGGCCAGTGTGTTGTTTCCTTTAATGTAAATAAGCTTACAATGTTATGCAGAGGTATAGTTATATCAATGTTATAGACAAATTAAACGAGAGTGGGGGGGGGGCGGAAAATATTTTCTTCTTCCTACGGGGCGCATAACAGAAAATATTTGAATTAACCGAACATGCATCAGAGAGATAATTATCAGGCCAATATTAGGAATTATGACATCGTATTGATGAATCCGATGCTCCAATTAGGGCAGATTAATCGTACTGTGCTGCAGGTGTGTTTTGGTGAGAAAATCAAGCGCTTCTTTTCCCCTACCTGTAAACTTCCCCTGAGCTCATTGTAAACAAACATGGCGTAGATCGTGTGAGACTTCTTAACTGTTTCAGAGGAAGACTTTTCGTGTGTTATTTGCAAATGTTTTGCAAACCGTTCCTTGAGGAAGGAAAAATAACATCAAGGGTCAACACATCAAACCTTATCAACCACCTGAAACGCCAATATCACTACGATGGTGTTTTGAAAGTCAAAGAAGACTTCTGAGACTTTTTCAGTGTTTCAGTGGGAAGATATTTTGTGTGCTATCTGCACCAAATGTGCTGCAAAAAAATTATTCAGGAGAAAAAAAAAAACTTCAAGCTTCAACACATCTAACCTTATCAGTCACCTATAACACCAGTATCATGTCGCAAAGAAAGGTGTGCACAAACTAGTTAAATCTAAATTTTTGAAAATCATAGATGTCATTAAGTTATTTGTCTTGAGAAGCTGGATGTTAAAAATATAATCATGCATCCCTAACCTATTTTATTCGAACTAGTGTGTAATGTTCATATCATACACATGACACCATATTAAATTATTAAAATTGTATTTTTTTGTGGGAAAAGTGCCTGATGAACTGTTAATATATTCATTTGATTTGTTATTAAGGGAATTTATGTGATACCAAACTCCAGATTTTTCTTGAGATTTGCTTCTTGTTTTGCTGAATATTGGTTTAAAAATACCTACAAATATGCACATGTAAGACAAAAATAATAAATGTCAACGTATTTTAAGCGTTCTTGTTTTTGTTCATGTCAAAATATATGTCATTGCAGCGTTCGTTCTGGAAGGCGTTGTACAAGGGCTGTCAAACGATTAATACTATATTATTATTTATTGCGATTAATTGCGTCTTGTTCGTAGTTTACTCAGAACTAATTGCAAATAGGGCTGCAACCAACAACTAATTTGATAATCGATTAATCTGTCGATTATTACTTCGATTAATAATCGGATAAAAGAGACAAACTATACATTTCTATCCTTTCCAGTATTTTATTGGGGGGAAAAACAGCATACTGGCACCATATTTGTTTTGATTATTGTTTCTCAGCTGTTTGTAAATGTTGCAGTTTATAAATAAAAGTTTATAAAAAATAAATAAATAAAATTAAAAAAAATATAAAAAGTAGCCTCTGCGCATGCGCATAGCATAGATCCAACGAATCGATGACTAAATTAATCGGCAACTATTTTTATAATCGATTAGTTGTTGCAGCCCTAATTGCAACTAATCCCCGATGGATACATTTTTTTCATCATTAATAAGTGTACCCTAAACAGATAATTTTCAAGTTGTTAAAACCATGACTGGACAATTAGTTTTTAATAAATGTTTTTTGAACATAATGCTTTTTTAAACAGCTCAACACAAGATGGACATAAGCACGCTTTTAATGACAATAAAAAAAATCACCTGCAGTGCGTTGCGGTCTGGCCAGATTTTGTAGGAATACAGAATTTGTATTCCTGCTGTAGGAGCACTTGCATTCACTGCGATGTCGGGAGAACGACTTGCCACGGCTTTGGACCCGTGCTTTCCATAATGTACACTTTTCTTTGTCCATTTGTGCTTGCTATTTTTGACTACTTGTGGCTCAACAGTAACTGAACGCAACTACATTATTCCAAGCTACAGAACGGACAAGGGGTAAAACAGGATTTGTGCGCGTTAAATTGCGCGTCAAAAAAAAAGTGTGCCTTTAAAGGAAATTATACTTAACTCGTTATCGCATTAACTTTGACAGGCCTACTTCGTACCATATAATATGTATACATTTACCATGTATTTCTAGGGGTCTCAATACTGGTAAATTATATAATAATGACAACACTGATTCTTATTCTCTGGCATACAAGATGCCAATCAAATATACGCATGGCAATCTGCCACAAATACATGACTGTATTGGAAACTGCTTAGTGTGTACAGTGCATCCGGAAAGTATTCACAGCACTTCACTTTTTCCACATTTTCCATTCATTTTTGTCCTCAAAATTCTACACACAATACCCTATAATGACAATGTAAATTTTTGCAAATGTATTAACAATAAAAAACAGAAATCACATGTACGTAAGTATTCACAGCATTTGCTCAATATTTTGTTGATGCACCTTTGACAGCAATTACAGCCTGAAGCCTTTTTTGAATACGATGCCACAAGCTTGGCACACCTACCTTTGGGCAGCTTCGCCCATTCCTCTTGGCAGCACCTCTCAAGCTCCATCAGGTTGGATGGGAAGCAATGGGGGCTTTGTACCGAGGATGTCGTTGTGGCTTGTGCAGCCCTTTGAGACACTTGTGATTTAGGGCTATATAAATAAACATTGATTGATTGATTGAATGGTTTTCATCCAGGATGTCTTTCTTTATCTCTGTCCTGACTAGTCTCCCTGAAAAACATCCCCACAGCATGATGCTGCCGCCGCCGTACTTCACTGTAGGGATAGTATTGGCCTGGTGATGAGCGGTGCCTGGTTTCCTCCAAACATGACGCCTGGCATTTACGCCAAATAGTTTAATCTTTGTCTCATCAGACCAGAGTATTTTGTTTCTATCGGTCTGAAAGTCTTTCAGGTGCAATTTGTCAAATTTTTACTAAGAAATGGCTTCCGTTTGGTCATTGTACCATACAGGCCTGATTGGTGGATTGCTGCAGAGATGGTTGTCTTTCTGGAAGGTTCTCCTCTCTCCACAGAGGAATGCTGTAGCTCTGACAGAGTGACCATCGGGTTCTTTGTCACTTCCCTGGCTAGGGTCCTTCTCACCCGATCGCTCAGTTTAGACAGCCGGCCAGCTCTCGGAAGAGTCCTGGTGGTTCCAAACTTCTTTCATTTACAGATGATGGAAGGGTTAGTGCGTCTGCCTCACAATACGAAGGTCCTGAGTAGTCTTGGGTTCAATCCCGGGCTTGGGATCTTTCTGTGTGGAGTTTGCATGTTCTTCCCGTGACTGCGTGGGTTCCCTCCGGGTACTCCGGCTTCCTCCCACCTCCAAAGACATGCACCTGGGGATAGGTTGATTGGCAACACTAAATTGGCCCTAGTGTGTGAATGTGAGTGTGAATGTTGTCTGTCTATCTGTGTTGGCCCTGGGATGAGGTGGCGACTTGTCCAGGGTGTACCCCGCCGCCTTCCGCCCGATTGTAGCTGAGATAGGCTCCAGCGCCCCCCCGCGTCCCCAAAGGGAATAAGCGGTAGAAAATGGATGGATGGATGGAAGAAATGTCCAACCAACTGGATTTACAAGAGGTGGACTCCAATTAAGCTGTAAGAGCATCAGAGGATGATCAGTTGAGACAGGATGCACCTGATCTCACTTTTGAGCCTCTTGGCAAAGGCTGTGAATACTCATATACATGTGATTTCTTAGTTGTTGTTTTTTATCAAATTTGAAAAAAATTAAAACATTTATTGTGTGTCAAATTTTGAGGACAAAAATTAAAAGATTCCTTTTTGGAATAAAGCTGCAACATAACAAAAAGTGGGAAAATGGAAACCCTGTGAATACCTTCCGGATACACTGTAGGTGTATTAACAAGACACAGACGTTACTGAAGAACTGTATTTTTATTGATATCTTACAAATATTTACAGAACAATATCTTTAACAAAATATACAGCTTATAAATAAATAAATACATAAAAACTGTGCATGTATGACTTTTGGCTGTCTTTCATTGCTCCTCGCCGTCTTTTTTTTCCCTCAGGTGTCTTTGACTTTATTCTAGTTTTACAGACAAAGGTGCAAGCTTCAGAAGAGTTGTTCTCAGTGGGGTGTCTTGTCCCTTTTTGTCCACCCAAAACATCGTTCTAGGCCGCGACCTCCTGACCGGGCCGAGCCTTCGGGGATATTTGCCGTTAAGGTTGGATGCGCCGCAGCTGCTGAACCACCAACCTCCTGCAAAGAAATGGTGGGTTTAAATCCAGGCCGTGTGTGGCGTCAACCTTGACACAAACAGATGAGAGGGATGCGTACCTGAGTGAAGCTCAGCGCAGTTGGTGTTGGCGGCCATGTCATTGTCGCGGTCGGCTGTGGAGAAGGGAAGACCCTTGGCACCTGTCAGGTCAACTCCAGACTCCTCCTCCAGGTGGAGAGCATACTTCTCCTCCTCAGCGTCCAGTTGGAAGCCATAACGGATTGCCTGCATCTCTCCCGTCCAATCAGAGAGCTCCACCTGCAGCATGTACTGCCCTTGTTTGGCGATTGCGTGTATGTTCTCCAAGCCCAACCAGAATTCACCTGAGGTAAGAAAAATAATTCCTGTTTCTCACGGGGGTTTTGTGACACAAATTTTAATATTGTCATTCATAGTCGAGCCTCACCGTTTAGACTCCCGAATCCTTTTTTATAGCTCTCCCAAAGCTGATTAAAGTTCTGGGATCCGTCAAAACGCTTCTGGATGACGGTCCATCCACCTTCTGTGAAAAGTTGTGGTTAATTAGAAAATCTAAAATCAATACAGGATACAGTATAAAGCAGTCTTGTGAAAAATTCCACTTCATGGGTGTGAATTTAAATCAAGGTTTCAAACAGGAAGTAGAATTGCAATTTAAATTTGAATTGAAATTTTGGGCGTGTATTCCATACATGCGTTTTGCATATTTTCGAGAAATATTTCTACAAACCAATGCTTATTTTTTAAATCAGATTAATCACACTTTTTAATTTGGATTAATCAAATTAATCAGGTTATTACTCGCTTGCAAAATTAAATTACATTAAAAAAAAGAGGCACATTTTTGAAAACAAATGCCATTTTTTGGTCCGAATGTCATACAGGAAAAACATTTTTTAAATATTTTACTTGAATGCACATAATTTATTTGCTGAAAACTTGCCAATTTTATCTGGGTTTATTTGAAATTGAAATGTTGTGCTTGACATATGCATTAACCTGATCATTGACCATATAACAAACTGTGTCACTTTTAAGGTAACAATCCATGGTTAAGGTCAAGGAATGTAATAAATAAAATAAATTGTGTGATTAATCTGCATGGATCTATGATTAGTTCAATAATAAATACATGAATAAGTAGTCAACTTGTTATTTTTGACAGTCCTACTTTAAACCTTCAAATAACAGTAAATGGTGTTAATTAAGAATACAAACATTGTATATAAATTAATAGTTAAAAATCATAAAAATACTAAATCACCCAGAATACTTTACCTTATACAGGTATTCAAAATTTGTGTTTAATTTTAGTGTGTTTGAAAATTATTTTTTTGTGTTTATGAAAACCTTTGCTAAACGTGACAAATTATTCTCAGGCAGTGGTTCGCAAACTTTTTTCAGTACCACCTCAGAAAACACTTGTCTCTCCAAGCACCACCATAATGACCAACATTAAAATAGAGTAGCGTAATAGGCCTACGTATTCATTAAAACAAGGCAGAGGTTTTATTTAACAAGTATATTTAAGATTTTTGGCCACTGCAACATTACACATAGTTTGAACAGTAACACTGTGGTTGAATATAGGAAAATAAAACACTGTACTTTCATCAAGTAATTATTTGGCGTACCACTAGATGGAGCCCGCGTATCACAGTTTGAGAATCCCTGTTCTAAGGAATTTCTCTGAATTTCAATGCTTTTAATTCCACTTCCTGTAGTTCCAATTCATCAAATGAATCCAATTAGAATTCAGAATGTTGCACAAGATTAAAATAAAAGTTTCTTTCTGGACTCACCTGAGCTCATTTCACAGAAAACGGTGAACGGCTGCGAGTCGTGGGGTTGGATGGTGTAGACGCCGCTGGCTCGCTGCCCGTGTACAAACAGGTCATGGCAATCTCGGGCCGAGCCTGAGCAAAACGACACAAAGGCTCTGATCAGTTACATAAATATGAGGATGCAATAACTGTAGAGTGGTTGTGCTGTCAAGCCAATGTCCTCATTTTCCTGATCTTTGGACTGTCTGCTCTGCACGCAGCGCTGCCAACGAGGCAACTTTTACACTCGCTGGAGCAAAGTTTTTTAACCTTGTCACCTCAACCCTTGTGCAACCTCAAGATTGACTATACACACTTACTCTTAGGGTCCGAAAGGGATCCCCTCACAAAAATGTCATAAGTGAGCATGAAATTTAAATATATTTAAATTTCAACGTTTGAAATGTTTATACAACTTCAGATATTTATATCTATTGATATAACGTTCTTAAAATTTTTGTAAAAAAAAAAAACAGTTTTTATTTTAACGGTGAAATGCTAAATATACAATATTCAACAAAAAAAAAATGTTACAGAGTGGAATGTTTGAGGTTGGTTAATTACAGCCTTGAATAGGTCAATAATTCATGACATTGATTTTGATACAGTAGACAAAAAAAGTTGAGTTAAGTTCACACAGGTTTTTTTATATATGTCTTCCATGTTAGATATATATCTATATATTTACATACACGTATATACATATATATATATATATATATATATATATATGAGTGTGTGTGTATATATATATATATACATATATATCTTCCACGTTATATATACAGTATATAAACATGTGTATATGTATATATATGTATATATATGTATATGTGTATATGTATGAATATATGTATGTCTATATATATATATATATATATATATATATATATATATATATATATATATACACACACACACACACGTACATGAGTTGGTTTTTTTTTAAATATTCCTCAGACTTTCATGTTTTTTTAATTCCTTACCGACTCTGCTGTCACTTGGAGCTGCATTGCCCCTCAGAATGGTTTCCTCCTCATCCCTGCGCCTGTGGTATTTGACACCTTTGTGTGCAACCTGAAAGAATGACAGGCAGTCGGTCATTCATTTCCCCGAAGAAGACCACATGACTGCGTGTTCACAAGCGCAGAGAAACACTTTGCCTCACCTTTCTCTGCAGTGCCTGCAGGTGTAAACTCTGCTTCTCCAGCTTGTCTTGTTGCTGCCTGATCTTGTCCACCAGCTGGTCGATGCGTCTGTTCTGAGCAGCCAGGACTCTCTGCAAACACACGTTTTTGACAGTTGAGATGATTTGTCAATTGCTTCCCTGACGTTTAAATTGATGACGTTTTTTTGCTCACCTGAACAAACGACTTCGCCGAGTTGTCATCGTTGAAGCTGGTGTTCAGTGTCACTTTAAACTCTTGGTTCACTTTCTCCTCAAGGCTGTCCATGCGTGAGTAGATGTCTTCGTTCTGCTTCATCACCTCATCCACCTTGGCCATCGCCTCACTCGTGGCCTCCACCTCCCGGGCTTTGAGATCTTCATCCTGCTCCTGCTGCTTTCTCTCAAGCGCAGTTATGGTGCTGTTGAAGGCTTTCAGTTTGCCGCTGATGTCCCGCATCATGACTTTGGACTTGTCCACATGCTCCTTGAGCCCCTGGCCCAGCTGCAGCAGACCGTGGGTCACCACGTTGATGTCGTCCCAGGAGGCTTGCTTATCCCTTCTGTCCACAGGGAAAGCTGCTGCGGCGTTGATGAGCAGCACGAGCAGGAGGGTGACAGTCTGAGGCGTTTTCATCTTTGGTCTCTTTGGATTCGGAATGCTGCTCTTGGTTTCTCTTGTAAAGATTTTATAGCTGAGCGCTGCAGCTGAGGGCTCTGCTGATTGGCCGTGGGGGCGTTGAAGGCAGGCACAAAGGGAGCTTGGGGGCGTGGAAACAATTCATTGTTGTCACCAAATATACGATGATGCAATGAAAGCTTTGAATTTCTGACAAAGGACTCTAAAATGCCCGATACTATTACACCACTGCTATTTTTTTTCAAATAATTTTTGTTGTATAAACACCTATTGTGTATGTCTTTTTTTAAATAGACACATGTGGTAAGAGAGTAAAACCCGTAAACCCTGCAAAATGAAGTTATTGTCACAGCAATTAAAAAAAAAGATAGTGTTGATACTAATAACACAAAATGTCATATTTATATATATGTATAATTTATATGTCCATCCATCCATCTATTTTCTACCGCTTGTCCATATCGGAGTCGCAGGCGGTGCTGGAGCTTATCCCAGCTGCATTCGGGCGGAAGGCGGTGTACACCCTGAACAAGTCGCTACCTCATCGCAGGGCCAACACAGATAGACAGACAACATTCACACTCACATTCACACACTAGGGCCAATTTAGTGTTGCCAATAAACCTATCCCCAGGTGCATGTCTTTGGAGGTGGGAGGAAGCCGGAGTACCCGGAGGGAACCTAGACAGTCATGGGGAGAACATGCAAACTCCGTACAGAAGGCCCGGGGATCGAACCCAGGACCTTTGTATTGTGAGTATATAATATCATTTATATACGGTGTATGTGTTTATGTGCATATGTGTGTGTGTGTGTATATATATATATATATATATATATATATATATATATTAGGGCTGTGAATCTTTGGGTGTCCCACTATTCGATTCAATATCGATTCAACGCGATTCTCGATTCAAAAACGATATTTTCCCGATTCAAAAGGATTCTCTATTCATTCAATACATAGGATTTCAGCAGGATCTACCCCAGTCTGCTGACATGCAAGCAGAGTAGTAGATTTTTGTAAAAAGCTTTTATAATTGTAAAGGTCAACTGTCAACTGATTGAAATAATGTAAATTTGTTTTAACTATTAAATGAACCAAAAATATGACTTATTTTATCTTTGTGAAAATTTTGGACACAGTGTGTTGTCAAGCTTATGAGATGCGATGAAGTTTTTGTTGAGAACGACCAAATCATAAGTGACAAAAAGATGATTGCTGACGGCTTCAATATGTTTTTTGTTAATATTGGGCCTGAGCTGGCAACAAAAATCCCAATTAATGATGAACAGCCCATGGAACTTATTGAAAAAAATCCTTACTCGATGTTCCTTACTCCGACTGTCGAAAAGGAAGTTTTACAGATTATTCAGAAAAGCAAGAACAAAACATCACGTGACATTTATGACCTCGACATGAGGACAATCCGGAATGTAGCGGAAGAAATCATCAAACCATTCATATACATCTGCAATTTATCTTTTCAACTTGGACAATTTCCTTCACAAATGAAACTCTCAAAAGTCATCCCCATCTTCAAATCTGGAGACAAACACCACTTCACAAATTACCGGCCCGTCTCCCTTCTGCCACAGTTGTCAAAAATATTGGAAAAATTATTTGATAATAGACTTCGTGGCTTCATTGAAAAGCACACATTATTATATGATTGTCAATATGGGTTCCGACAAAATAGGTCAACTTCATTAGCTTTAAGTGATCTAATAGAGAACATTACTAATGGTATCGAGAAAAACAAATTTGTTTAAGAATTTTTATTGACCTGCAAAAGGCTTTCGATACCATTGACCACCAGATTTTGGTAAATAAACTGGAAAACTATGGCATAAGGGGAGTGGCAGGGAAATGGCTGAAGAGCTACTCGAATGAGAGACAGCAGATTGTTCAGATCGACCAACATCAATCTACACTCATGAACATAACCTGTGGAGTCCCCCAGGGGTCGATACTGGGACCCACACTATTTATAATGTATATCAATGAAATATGTAAAGTATCAACACTGCTGAAGTTCATCCTCTTTGCTGACGATACAACCATTACATGTGCAGGTGACGACGTGAAGCAACTTCTGGCCTCTGTAACTGAGGAGATGATCAAGTTAAAAACTTGGTTTAATACCAACAAATTGTCTCTGAATTTAAAGAAGACCAAAATCATGCTCTTTAGCAATCGCAAAATTGAAATACCCATCAGGATTGTTATTGATGATACACCAATAGAATATGTTCAACAAAATTCATTCTTGGGAGTGGTAATAGATGAAAATATATCATGGAAGCCTCATATAAATTACCTGAGGACAAAAGTTGCTAAATGTGTTGGAATGATGAGGAGATCATGTCATTTATTGAACACCAATGCTCTGCTTTTATTGTATCATTCATTTATTATGTCATATCTAAACTATTGTGTTGAAGTCTGGGGAAATTGTTATAAATCTCATCTACAGCCTTTAGTCACTCTGCAGAAAAAGGCCATTAGGATTGTGTCCAATGTTCACTACTTACATCATTCAAATCCACTATTCATGGAGTTAAAGCAACTTAAACTGCACGATGTGATCAATTTTAAAACTGCTCAAATTATGTTTAGGGCATCCCAAAACTCTCTACCATCCAATATACAAAACCTATTCCAGGATAGAGATGCTCACCATAGTTACAGTCTAAGAGGAAACAACAAATTATATTTTCCTAAATTTAGAACAACTTTAAAATCAATGTGCATTTCAGTGCGTGGAGTCAGTCTGTGGAACAACTTAGGGGACGAGTTAAAAACCTGTTCTAACATGATTCAATTTAAAAGACTGTTTAAAAAAGAAGTACTGAAGAAGTACGAGGAGGAAAGAGAGTGATGCCCTCAGCACAGAGCGATGGGAGAGAGGTGTATGGTCAGAGAGTGTTTGGGCCCGTGTGTGTGTGTGTGTGTGTGTGTGTGTGTGTGTGTGTGTGTGTGTGTGTGTGTGTGTGTGTGTGTGTGTGTGTGTGTGTGTGTGTGTGTGTGTGTGTGTGTGTGTGTGTGTTTTGTCTCGTCTTGTCTTGTCATAGTAACAGTGGTACTATTGTATTGTTAGTGTACAGGAGTTTTTCTTGTTTTTGTTTGTATGGTATTGTTCTTGTATTATATTGTTTATGTTAAATGTGGAATGAGTGAGAGGGGTTGGGATATTATAAGCATCTGCTTCATCCAACCCCTTTTCAAGCCTTGCATAAATGTCCCTGCCAAAATGTTTTAAAAAAATGTGTGTTGTTGTACTGTGCAGGTTTGAAATAAATAATTCATTCATTCATTGATTCATTCAAGTGTAAGCCACTGTGACACTATTGTTCTTTTTTTTTTATAAATGTCTAATGATAATGTCAATGAGGGATTTTTAATCACTGCTATGTTGAAATTGTAACTAATATTGATACTGTTGTTGATAATATTCATTTTTGTTTCACTATTTTTGGTTTGTTCTGTGTCGTGTTTGTGTCTCCTCTCAATTGCTCTGTTTATTGCAGTTCTGAGTGTTGCTGGGTCGGGTTTGGTTTTGGAATTGGATTGCATTGTTATGGTATTGCTGTGTATTGTTTTGTTGGATTGATTAATTATAAAAAATACATAAATAAATAAAATCGATTTTTTAAAAATGAGAATCGATTCTGAATCGCACAACGTGAGAATCGCGATTCGAATTCGAATCGATTTTTTCCCACACCCCTAATATATATATATATAATGTATTTACAGTATATACAGTATATGTACTGTGTATACAGTATGTTGATATGTATGCATGTACTGTTTGTATGTATATGTATGTATATATGTATGTTTATATTTATTGTTTGCAAAAAGCACACTAGAAAGAAAACGCTAAAATAATAACACAAAATGTCTTATATATATATAATTTGTATGTATGTAATATAATTTACATATAATTCATATGTTATCATTTATATATTATATGTATATAATATAATTTATATATGTTATATGACGTACCACTGATAGTCACACACACACATACTAGGTACTAGGTATGGCGAAATTAATCTCTGCATCTGACCCATCACCCTTGACCACCTCCTGGGAGGTGAGGGCAGCAGTGAGCAGCATTTTGGTGATTTAACCCCCAATTCCAACCCTTGATGCTGAGTGCCAAGCAGGGAGGTAATGGCTCCCATTTTTATAGTCTTTGGTATGACTCGGCCGGGGTTTGAACTCACAACCTACCGATCTCAGGGCGAACACTCTAACCACTAGATATATGTATTTACAGTATATATGTATGTATATAATATCTATATACAATTTGTTTGTTTTTTGATTGCTTTTTAAAATTTTGATTCGGTTTAGAATCAAAAAATAGGAATCGTGATGATGTGAATAGATTTTTTTCAGCATGCCTCATACCTGTTTATAAAAGTATTTGAGGGGCATAGCTGGTGGGGAACTGATTTTCTTTCTACACTTTAAATCAGGGGTCCCCAAACTTTGTGACTCGGGGGCCACTTTGGGTTAACCAAATTTCTATTTGTCTGTGTATATTTCCTGGTGTATATAGCTGTTTTGTCTCTCCCTTGTCCACAAAATGTTCCCTTTTTTTTTATTTTTATATCCCCTCGTGCTCTGGTCCGGCTGCGCCAAACACTAAATGTACCCAAACATTTAAAAATATAAAATAAAGCCAACAAAAAGAATATCCCACACTTCTCTTTTATAAAGTAAATCTGTAAAGCAGACATTGACATCTACATCGACAATATGATTTGCCTGAGCAGGTTAAATAAATAAATACAATTGTAACTTGTGGATGCTGGTGGGCCCGCGGGCCTTAGTTTGGTGAACCCTGCTGAAAAATATTGTGCTCTAATCAAAACAGGTTAATCCAGGTTGCTCTTTAAACACATAACAATAAAATGGCAATCATTCACTTGAGTTAGTAAGATAAGATGTTTTGAAGTACTTCCATCCATCCATTTTCTACTGCTTGTCCCTTTCTCCATCCTATTTATTTATTTCTATAAAACCGGAACTTTAACAAATGTTATTTTAAACCTTATATCGGTGACATTCTGACAAACAGAAACAGGCATTCTCCAACTAAACCAGTTAATGAAGGCTTGGCAATCAGAGGGTGGATTTCTCGGTTTGCTTACCTGTACAAATTTAGCTATTTTACTGAGGGAAATGTTACAAAATTATTGCAATAACAGTCTACGGAAAATTATTTTGTTAAAAAGACACATTTGTTACATCTTTATTCGTTTTCTTTTCTTTTTTTTTTTCATAAGCCACGTCATTGTATACAACATTTTCTAAGCCTTTTTACAAAATGGAAAAATATCACTAATCCGGTTTCTAATCATTTTTGTATCAATAACTTGCTTTCCCAATGTACTAGCTTTATTCATTTCTTTAAAGAACAAACACACACCCGTTTGTTAACAGATATTTTTGCTGCTGTGAATTTTCAGATATTTATTGCAAAGATTAATGTTTTGCCATCATGTCCTAAGTCATCAAAGTCGCCTGTGAAGGCATCATAAAGTGACATTTTTTTAATTGTTTTTATTTTTTTAATAAACCTTTGCAAGTTGTTTATGTGCACGAATGTACAGTGGCCATGTTGCTGCTAGTTTTCAGGCCTTAATCAGGAATGCTTGTTTGTGAGAAGTAGGGGAAAGTTCATCCCGCAGGGCTTCTCACAAACTCGCTCCTGACATCAAAATCCAAAACAATCGCACGCACATGAGGACACACACACACAAACTCACACACACGCACACACATGAGTCACGTGGTTTACAAATATAGCACAGATGGCAAATCACTGAAACACACGTGGTAAGAGAAAAACCTTTTTAACGCAATAAAACAAGCCTTCAGATTTTCCAAACACCAAGAAACTCTTTAAATATTTTGAGAAAACTACCAGCTTTTGCAGCTCTAATTGCTGTCACTCTCCTTGAAAGAATAAATACAAGAGAGTTTGTGACCTTTTTTGGACTTTTCGAAGTTGAACATTATAATTGTCCAAAATGTCGAAATAGTACATATTCATACAAACAACAGGTAATAATAATAATTAGAGATGTCCGATAATGGCTTTTTTGCCGATATACGATATTCCGATATTGTCAAATTCTTAATTACCGATTCCGATATCAACTGATACCGATATATACAGTCCTGGAATTAACACATTATTATGCCTAATTTTGTTGTGATGCCCCGCTGGATGCATTAAACAATGTAACAAGGTTTTCCAAAATAAATCAACTCAAGTTATGGAAAAAAATGCCAACATGGCACTGCCATATTTATTATTGAAGTCACAAAGTGCATAATTTTTTTTAACATGCCTCAAAACAGCAGCTTGGAATTTGGGACATGCTCTCCTTGAGAGAGCATGAGGAGGTTGAGGTGGGCGGGGTTGAGGTGTAGGGGGTAGCGGGGGGAGTATATTGTAGCGTCCCGGAAGAGTTAGTGCTGCAAGGGGTTCTGGGTATTTGTTATGTTGTGTTTGTGTTGTGTTACGGTGCAGATGTTCTCCCGAAATGTGTTTGTCATTCTTGTTTGGTGTGGGTTCACAGTGTGGCGCATATTTGTAACAGTGTTAAAGTTGTTTATACAGCCACCCTCAGTGTCACCTGTATGGCTATTGACCAAGTATGCATTGCATTCACTTGTGTGTGTGAAAAACCGTAGATATTATGTGACTGGGCCGGCACGCAAAGGAAGTGCCTTTAAGGTTTATTGGCGCTCTGTACTTCTGCCTGTGTCCGTGTACACAGGGGCGTTTTAAAAAGTCATACATTTTACTATTTGAAACCGATACCGATAATTTTGAAACCGATAATTTCCGATATTACATTTTAAAGCATTTATCGGTCGATAATATTGGCAGTCCGATATTATCGGACATCCCTAATAATAATTAAAACAAATATATGTGATCGTAAGTTGTTTATGAAATTACAAAAAAAAAAGCTAGTAGTGGGGTTTACTGCATGTAGACGTGGCTGCGAGGCAACAGAGCCACGTCCCACTTTAAGAGGAAATAGAGGTGGCCTCACAGCAGACGGAGTTTGCTTGTTACTTTGCACACCCTCCAAAAACATGCATCAGGTTCACACTGCAGGGAATGACACCTAAGCTAGGCTAACACATATGTCCATAGCTTTAAATATATCTTGCGGTGTACCACAGGGGTGAATACCAAGACCAAAATTGTTCACTCTATACAAACGACATTTGTAAAGTCACTTTTAGTTTGTACTATTTGCAGATTTTGCAACAGCATTTTGTTTGGGCTAAAACACACAGTCCTACTTACGTGCCTCCACTTCGACTGCGTGTTCTCAGCGTCAGCCATGTTGTAGTTTTTATCGCTTCCATATCGAGTTTACTAATGGATATAAGTTTGAAGTATACGCTACTTTATATTAGAAATGGAAACAGCGGAGGATGCATGTGCATGTACGAGCCAGTCTGCCCCACAACAAGAGGATAGAGAAAAAGCAGGAGCTACTACAGTGCAAAGCACCTTGGGTAAATTTCCACCATATAAGGAGACATCCGCTGACGTCACACTTGGGAAAAACGTCACAAATTTGGAAAATTTCAAACGGCTCGTTTGGAGGAAGTATGAAGTAAGGCAAGATTGTTTTATAAAATATCCGCCATGCCTCCACGGTTTGATTTCACATTTTCGGGACTTATTGAGATCCCAAATACACACAAACAAGTACCAATAGGTAAGAAAAGTTGGTTTTGCATAATAGATTCCCTTAGACCACAAGGAAGTGTTTTTAATGTAAGGAAAAAAATTCTAATATGACCCCTTTAATGCGCCTTATTGCATCAGGTGTGGGTTTTCAATGAAAGTAGACCTGAATAGACCTGCATCATCGGCGATGCGCTTTATAATCCGGTGCTCCATATGGTTCGAAATATACGGTAACCAAATTAATCCATTCCAGACACCCAACAATTTAAACTCAGAACAAATTTTATATATATCAGTTACAATTTTACATTCAGATAACGTCAACAGTCAAGGCGTTGAGGGGATCTGGTTTGGTGGCTGCAGGATTAGGTCTCTGCTTTTTGCAGATGATGTGGTCCTGATGGCTTCATCTGGCCAGGATCTTCAGCTCTCGCTGGATCGGTTCGCAGCCGAGTGTGAAGCGACTGGGATGAGAATCAGCACCTCCAAGTCCGAGTCCATGGTTCTCGCCCGGAAAAGGGTGGAGTGCCATCTCCGGGTTGGGGAGGAGATCTTGCCCCAAGTGGAGGAGTTCAAGTACCTCGGAGTCTTGTTCACGAGTGAGGGAAGAGTGGATCGTGAGATCGACAGGCGGATCGGTGCGGCGTCTTCAGTAATGCGGACGCTGTATCGATCCGTTGTGGTGAAGAAGGAGCTGAGCCGGAAGGCAAAGCTCTCAATTTACCGGTTGATCTACGTTCCCATCCTCACCTATGGTCATGAGCTTTGGATTATGACCGAAAGGACAAGATCACGGGTACAAGCGGCTGAAATGAGTTTCCTCCGCCGGGTGGCGGGGCTCTCCCTTAGAGATAGGGTGAGAAGCTCTGCCATCCGGGAGGAGCTCAAAGTAAAGCCGCTGCTCCTCCACATCGAGAGGAGCCAGATGAGGTGGTTCGGGCATCTGGTCAGGATGCCACCCGAACGCCTCCCTAGGGAGGTGTTTAGGGCACGTCCGACCGGTAGGAGGCCGCGGGGAAGACCCAGGACACATTGGGAAGACTATGTCTCCCGGCTGGCCTGGGAACGCCTCGGGGTCCCACAGGAAGAGCTGGACGAAGTGGCTGGGGAGAGGGAAGTCTGGGCTTCCCTGCTTAGGCTGCTGCCCCCGCGACCGGACCTCGTATAAGCGGAAGAAGATGGATGGACAATTTTACATTCAGATAACGTGGAACACGTTCAAATGACAAAATTGATAAATGAACATTTCACATTATTTTTACTTTTTAATTAATACTCTTAACAATGCGTGGACAACAAGGAAGAGAATGGTCCTGAATTAATGAGTGTTTCCTCACCTTCTTTATCAAAGTGCTCGCACTCACAACTCTATTTGGCCCCACGATGGCTTATTTTGCAGTCATACTCAAGAAGAAAAGCATGTGGGATTCTTTTTTGGGGAACTCGATTCCGTGGCGGGACACACGGACATGTTAAGTCGGACGAGAACGGCGACTGCATACCATAACATTTCAGTTGAAAACTGAACCATACAAAAAGGGGAAACTCCAAAAACCGATCCAAGGGTAATTACACTTGATAGCTCTGTTTTGCCTCTTATGGCCGTTAGTCAGTTTGTTTTGGTTGTTGCTTCTTGCCACATTTTTATTACATTTGGAAACAAGCCTGTTTATTTCAATCTGACATTATCTTCTTTTTTGTCTCTGCAGGTCATGCCATGCAGGAGTCTACACTTCCAAAGACGTCTTGACAGTTTGCATCTTCGAACACATCCCCAGGTATTCCTGAGGCGTTAACCATCCGCCGGGCAAGACAAGTCCGGTCCCATCCGCACATGCACGGTACACGAGCTTCCTCCTATTGGGCAGAGTAGACATTGTTTCTAGACACCAGTGGGTTAGTGTGTGAAAGGTCAGCCTGTTGTCACGTGCCGGCTACATTGCATCAGTCCCCCCCCCCCTTCAGAATGTCACAGCACATGTTAGAATTCATGTTTCTCTCAACGAACCACAGCTCTCCAGGGTTGGTAGCACTCATGCAACGTCAGACCGAGATGCTACCACCCCCTGTTTGTTTAGTCAGTGTATGATATATTTGTTAGTGCTGTCCAGTGATTAATTACACTCATGATTTTGAATTAATTGCGATTAATTGCAAGAACATGTTTTAAAAAAATAAACATTTTATTGTCAAAATATCATAAACTAAAATGTTTTATGTTTTACATGAATGCACACAATTTATTCGGTCAAATTAGTTTTATCTAAAGTTTAATAATACAAAATAATTTGCCATAGAGCACACGAGTCGAACAACCCACGCTGAACTTACTGTAACCATTAAGGTAAAGGAGTAAGTGTGCTCCAAAAAATCGATTTATATCCCGAAACGTGATTCATATACAGTAGGGGTGTGGGAAAAAATCGATTCGAATTCGAATCACGATTCTCACGTTGTGCTATTCAGAATCGATTCTCATATTTTTTTTAAATCGAATTGTTTTTAAATTAATCAATTCAACAAAATAATACACAGCAATACCATAACAATGCAATCCAATTCCAAAACCAAACCCGACCCAGCAACACTCAGAACTGCAATAAACAGAGCAATTGAGAGGAGACACAAACACGACTCAGAACAAACCAAAAGTAGTGAAACAAAAATTAATATTATCAACAACAGTATCAATGTTAGTTACAATTTCAACATAGCAATGATTAAAAATCCCTCATTGACATTATCATTAGACATTTATAAAAAAAAAAAGAGCAATAGTGTCACAGTGGCTTACACTTGCATCGCATCTCATACGCTTGACAACACACTGTGTGCAATATTTTCACAAAGATAAAATAAGTCATACTTTTCGTTCATAGTTAAAACAAATTTACATTATTGCAATCAGTTGATAAAACATTGACCTTTACAATTACAAAAGCTTTTTACAAAAATCTACTACTCTGCTTGCATGTCAGCAGACTGGGGTAGATCCTGCTGAAATCCTATGTATTGAATGAATAGAGAATCCTTTTGAATCGGGAAAAAATCGTTTTTGAATCGAGAAACGTGTTGAATTGAAAAAATAATAAATCGATTTTTAATCGAATCGTGACCCCAAGAATCGATATTGAATCGAATCGTGGGACACCCAAAGATTCACAGCCCTAATATACAGTATATTACGGTTCTAAATCAATTTAATAATTTAAACAAATATTCTTATTTACATTTTTTTTAATAATCAATTATTTAAAAGATGTTTTTAGGCCATCTCCATGATTACTTGCTGTGCGTGTACGCCAGCAACCAAAATCATTTTTTGTAACCTGTAATAAAAAAATGTACCGGCCTGAATAAAATGATTGGTATTTACAACTGTCACTCACGTCCAAGAGAAGCAACGAACAATTTGCAGTCATGTTGTTGTTATGATAGAATATACATTCAATGGCGGCTAACACGTGCGCGTGCATGTGTTACGTAGGTACGTAATTATGCCATTATGTATGAGAAAAAATGTTGTTGTTTTTTTTGGCGCCCTCGAGGCATCTGTGTAAATATTGCTAACATGCCTTTTAATGCGTTAGATGCTGTAATATTTGTATGTATATATTGGTGCTGTCAAATGATTTTTTTTTTTTAAATCAGATAAATCACTCTTTTGAATTTGGATTAATTAACCTCAATATATTGACACATATGCAGCTTTATTGTCAGGATGTCATTCACCAAAATGTTTTAAATGTTTTACTTGAATGTACGTCATTTATTAAAGTTAAGTTAAAGTAACAATCATTGTCACACACACAATAGGTGTGGCAAAATTATTCTCTGCATTTGACACATCACCCTTGATCACCCCCTGGGAGGTGAGAGGAGCAGTGAGCAGCAGCGGTGGCCGCGCCCGGGAATAATTTTTGGTGATTTAACCCCCAATTATAACCCTTGATGCTGAGTACCAAGCAGGGAGGTAATGGGTCCCATTTTTACAGTCTTTGGTATGACTCGGCCGGGGTTTGAACTCATATTTGCTTAAAAACAAAATGTATACATTAACTTTCAATACATTTTTTAAATATGTTTTTTTGTGTGTGTACGTCAGCAGCCAAGAAAAGCTTTTGTAATCTGTAACCTGTTTTGAAAAGGTATTGTTATCATTTTTATACTAAATAATATATTGCAAACATCGGTTTGGATTGTAAATCGAATCGTTACCCCAAGAATTGGAATCGAATTGAGATTTACATCCCTAATGGCTATGTAGCGATTGTTCACGTTGACGTTAAGCGGAGGGCGTGTAATGGTTTACGCACTTAATTTTAGACATGTGCCTTGCCAATATCACATCTCCACATTGGTGAGCCTCTAACGTGATAGGACTCCATTGGACTCGATGCGCCACAGGAAGTCAAGGCGAACTCTACCTTTGACGTAAACCAGGGGTGTCCAAACTTTTTCTACTGAGGGCCGCACACAGAAAAATTAAAGCATGGGGTGGACATTTTGATATTTTTCATTTTCAAACCATAACAAAATATATGGATTTTTTTTTTCTTTACCTTTAGGGCTCCCAGGAACCATAAAGGGTCTAAGTCATTAAAATGTTAAAAACAAGTCAAATTTGTATTATTATTTTTTATTTAACGCTTACAGTAAACCTCTACAGCAGTGGTTCTCAACCTTTTTTCAGTGATGTACCCCTGTGAACATTTTTTTAATTCAAGTACCCCCTAATCAGAGCAAAGCATTTTTGGTGGAAAAAAAGAGATAAAGAAGTAAAATACAGCACTATGTCATCAGTTTCTGATTTATTAAATTGTACAACAGTGCAACATATTGCTCATTTGTAGTGGTCTTTCTTGAACCATTTGGGAAAAAAAGATATAAAAATAACTAAAAACTTGTTGAAAAAGAAACAATTGAGTCACTTATAAATAAAGATTTCTACACATAGAAGTAATCATCAACTTAAAGTGCCCTCTTTGGGGATTGTAATAGAGATTCATTTGGAATCATGAACTTAATTCTAAACATTTATTTTGTTGAAGTATTATTCAATAAATATATTTATAAAGGATTTTTGAATTGTTGCTATTTTTAGAATATTAAAAAAAAAATCTCATGTACCCCTTGGCATACCTTCAAGTACCCCCAGGGGTACGCGTACCCCCATTTGAGAACCACTGATCTACAGTATATAAAATTCAGGTTGATATAAAGTTAAAAAAAAGGTTTTATGCCTTTTCTGTCAAAGACAACTTTGTTTTTTATAATAAAACTGAAATATGCAGTATTTCCCCCACTGCCCAAAACATTCAGAAAGCAATGTTTGATGTGAAGTAATTAGAGCCTTAAAAAGATCAATAATGTAAGACACCGTTGATTTTAATTCATTATTTTTTTGAGTAATCACAGTGAAAAAGATAAATAAAATGCCATTAAATTCGAATCCAAAAGGTGCCCCACTCATAAAGTGATACATTTTTTACAAGTTTGTTTTACTTTCAACACTTAAGTTAAAAAATCAACTTCAGATATGTATGTCGACTTTACATTTGAACTATTATTTTGTTTGTTTTATGCTCTTTTGTCAAAGAAAACGTTGATGTTTTTGTATGGCAACCACACAACATATGCAATATTTTCCACATAAAACATTTTAAAGTGAAATATTTGAAATAATTGGAGCCTTAAATAGGTCAATAATTCATGATAACATCGTTGTTGTTTTTTTTGGAGCAATGGCAAAAAAATGTAAATAAAGATAGACAAAAGAAAAAAAAAACAGCCTGCATGGCAGCTTTGTGTCAACATTGCAACTTTTTCTAGTTAAAAAAGACAATATAACATACATCCATAAACGTGGACGCATGTGAAAAAGTGCAATATATTTATCTGTACAATAACCTATTTATTTATTCATATATGCACTTTATTGCTTTTTTATCCTGCACTACCATGAGCTAATGAAATGAAATTTCGTTCTTATCTGTACTGTAAAGTTCAAATTTGAATGACAATAAAAAGGAAGTCTAAGTGTAAGTCTAGGTCTAGATTTCACCTCATTGCACTTTTTTAAATGTTTTTTTTTTAATTTTTGCAATAGTATTTCCAGAATGTGTGGCGGGCCGTAAACAATTAGCTGCGGGCCGCACTTTGGACACCCCTGACGTAAGCGATGATGACAGCCGGAACAAAAACGCAGCGTGACACACGATTCTGACAACATTCCGACTTTGCTTTGACTATCAGGTTGACCACACAACGAAGTATTTCGGCTGTGATGGAACACAGTCAAGGCTACTATGATGGTTAAAACAAGGGTTAATGTTATTTGATTTCATGTTTAGAGGGTTCTAAAAATCTTAAAAACATAATCCTGCTTTGCGAAAATTCCTTTCCCACGGTCAGATCTGGAACCAATCAGAAGCGATAATCGATGGATGACTGTTTTTTTGTTTTTTTTTAACTTACCGTATTTTTCGGACTATAAGTCGCAGTTTTTTTCATAGTTTGGGTGCAACTTATACTCAGGAGCGACTTATGTGTGAAATTATTAACACATTACCGTAAAATATCAAATAATATTATTTAGCTCATTCACGTAAGAGACTAGACCGGGGGTCGGCAACCCGCGGCTCTAGAGCCGCATGCGGCTCTTTAGCGCCGCCCTAGTGGCTCTCTGGAGCTTTTTCAAAAATGTATGAAAAATGGAAAAAGATGAGGGGGAAAAAACATTTTTTGTTTTAGTATGTTTTCTGTAGGAGGACAAACATGACACAAACCTCCCTACTTGTTATAAATCACACTGTTTATATTAAACATGCTTCACTGATTCGAGTATTTGGCGAGCGACGTTTTGTCCTACTAATTTGGCGGTCCTTGAACTCACCTTAGTTTGTTTACATATATAACTTTCTCCGACTTCCTAGGACGTGTTTTATCCTTTTTCTGTCTCATTTTGTCCACCAAACTTTTAACTTTGTGCATGAATGCACAAAGGTAAGTTTTGTCGATGTTATTGACATGTGTAGAGTGCTAATCAGACATATTTGGTCACTGCATGACTGCAAGCTAATCGATGCTGACATGCTATTTAGACTAGCGATATGTACATATTGCATCATTATGCCTCATTTGTAGCTACATTTGAGGTCATTTAGTTTCCTTTAAGTCCTCTTAATTCAATTTATATCTCATGACACACTATTTGTATGTAATATGGCTTTTAATTTTTTGCGGCTCCAGACAGATTTGTTTTTGTATTTTTGGTCCAATATGGCTCTTTCAACATTTTGGGTTGCCGACCCCTGGACTAGACGCATACGATTTCATGGGATTTAGCGATTAGGAGTGACAGATTGTTTGGTAAACGTATAGCATGTTCTATATGTTATAGTTATTTGAATGACTCTTACCATAATATGTTACGTTAACATACCAGGCACGTTCTCAGTTGGTTATTTATGCCTCATATAACGTACACTTATTCAGCCTGTTGTTCACTATTCTTTATTTATTTTAAATTGCCTTTCAAATTTCTATTCTTGGTGTTGGGTTTTATCAAATAAATTTCCCCCAAAAATGCGACTTATACTCCAGTGCGACTTATATATGTTTTTTTCCTTCTTTATTATGCATTTTCGGCCGGTGCAACTCATACTCCGGAGCGACTTATACTCCGAAAAATACGGTAAACTCTTCAGGCAGAGACTCAGCTGTCTACCTGCACCTCAGGAAGAAAATGCACACCTTTGAGAACAAAAATGTACAGATTCTGGACAGGGAGGAAGGATGGTACAAAAGAGGAGTGAGGGAAGCCATCTATGTCAAGGTTGAAAAACCATCCCTGTGACACCACCTATTTCCCACGTTCAACACCGTCCTTTCAACCATTCCTAAAAGACTGCAATTTAGCCTCCAACAAATAACAGGAGTTAGAAACAAACATAGAACGTGACCAGCATGCCATTTGTGCCATTTGTTTACAACGTGGGGGATTCCGACTATTTTGGACTGGTAGTAGTCGATCCACAGCGATCGTTCTGCCACACAATACTTCAATGCTAACGAGGGGTAATTACACTTCAACGACTGTCGATGGCTTTGACCAGCGGTGCACACACTTTTTATGCAGGCGAGCTACTTTTTCAATTGACCAAGTCGAGGGGATTTACCTCATTCATATATATTATTTATTCATTTATGAAAGAGACGTTTTTGTTAACAAGTTAAAGGTGTTTAATGATAATACAAGCATGTTTAACACATACACAGTCATGGTCAAAAGTTTACATACATACACTTGTAAAGAATTTATACAACTGTTATTTTTGTGTGATAGAGTGATTGGAGCACATACTTGTTGGTCACAAAAAACATTCATGAAGTTTGGTTCTTTTATGAATTTATTATGGGTCTACTGAAAATGGGACCAAATCTGCTGGGTCAAAAGTATACATACAGCAATGTTAATATTTGGCTACATGACCCTTGGCAAGTTTCACTGCAATAAGGCACTTTTGGTAGCCATCCACAAGTTTCTGGTTTAATTTTTGACCACTCCTCTTGACAAAGTTGGTGCAGTTCAGCTACATTTGTTGGTTTTCTGACATGGACTTGTTTCTTCAGCATTGTCCACACGTTTAAGTCAGGACTTTGGGAAGGCCATTCCAAAGCCTTAATTCTAGCCTGATTTAGCCATTCCTTTACCACTTTTGACGTGTGTTTGGAGTCATTGTCCTGTTGGAACACCCAACTGCGCCCAAGACCCAACCTCCGGGCTGAAAAGTGGCAAAGGAATGGCTAAACCAGGCTCGATCGAAGGTTTTAGAATGGCCTTCCCAAAGTCCTGACTTAAACGTGTGGACAATGCTGAAGAAACAAGTCCATGTCAGAAAACCAACACATTCAGCTGAACTGCACAAGGGCTGCAACAACTAATCGATTAAAATCGATTATAAAAATAGTTGGTGATTAATTTAGTAATCGATTCGTTGGATCTATGCTATGCGCATGCGCTGAGGCTACGTTTTTTTTTTTTTTTTTTAACCTTTATTTATAAACTGCAACATTTACAAACAGCTGAGAAACAATAATCAAAATAATAGGGGTGTAACGGTACGTGTATTTGTATCGAACCGTTTCGGTACGGGGGTTTCGTTTCGGTGCGGAGGTGTACCGAACGAGTTTCCACACGGACATATTAAGTAGCGTACTGCACGTTGTGTAAACAATACTCAAAATGCCGGACATTTGAGGCATTTAAGAAACTCCGCCCTGACAGTTCCCCAAAAGAGGACATGTCCGGTGAAAAGAGGACGTATGGTCAGTCTATCCTAGCCCGTTAGCTGTTAGCATGCTTGCAAAAGAGGACATGTCCGGTGAAACCGATCGGGCTAGGATAGACTGACCATACGTCCTATTTTCACCGGACATGTCCTCTTTTGCGGGGCTGTCCGGGCGGAGTTTCTTAAATGCCTCAAATGTCCAGCATTTTGAGTTTTGGTTGCGTGTATTAACAATGTACGTTCAGGG
This sequence comes from Nerophis lumbriciformis, assembly GCF_033978685.3. Classification (NCBI taxonomy): domain Eukaryota; kingdom Metazoa; phylum Chordata; class Actinopteri; order Syngnathiformes; family Syngnathidae; genus Nerophis; species Nerophis lumbriciformis. The sequence goes on along the minus strand of NC_084561.2, from coordinate 18,756,864 downwards.
TTAAAAACGAAACAAATTGTGCGCGCAGCAGCATTCGTTAGGGAGGGGCAGAGAGAGAGAGAGTTATGATAAACGCGCATGCGTTGCCGGGCTCTGCTTTTTATCCATAGATTTATCAGACTTAATTTTTTATTATCTACAGCAGGGGTGTCAAAAGTGTGCATTTTTGTAACATTTTCCTTGTTTTATTTGGCAAATTGAAAGAACATGGTGCCAGTATGCTGCCCCCCCCCCCCCCCCCCAATAAAATACTGGAAAGGATAGAAATGTAGTTTGTCTCTTTTATCCGATTATTAATCGATTAATCGAAGTAATAATCGACAGATTAATTGATTATCAAATTCATCGTTAGTTGCAGCCCTAAACTGCACCAATTTTGTCAAGAGGAGTGGTCCAAAATTCAACCAGAAGCTTGTGGATGGCTACCAAAAGTGCCTTATTGCAGTGAAACTTGCCAAGGGACATGTAACCAAATATTTACATTGCTGTATGTATACTTTTGACCCAGCAGATTTGGTCACATTTTCAGTAGACCCATAATAAATTCATAGAAGAACCAAACTTCATAAATGTTTTTTTGTGACCAACAAGTATGTGCTCCAATCACTCTATCACACAAAAATAAGAGTTATAGAATTTATTGGAAACTTAAGACAGCCATGACATTATGTTCTTTACAAGTGTATGTAAACTTTTGACCACGACTGTAGATTCCTTTCTTTCATGAAGACAAGAATATAAGTTGGTGTATTACCGGATTCTGACGACTTGCATTGATTGGAATCAGACAGTAGTGCTGTAACGTCCGCATTTTCAAATAGAGGAGAAAAAAAGTCCTCCTTTCTGTCCAATACCACATGAAAGTGGTCGGTTTTTGGCATCTTATTTGTCCAGCTTCATACTCGTTTTTATACACTTTACAAGAAATACATTGGCGGCAAACTCCGTAGCTTGCTAGCTTGTGCACGCCAGCTTTCCGAGACTCTTAATTTGTTAGCGCAGGCAGGATGAAGCAGCGCTTTTATTGTGAAGATAGGAACTGTGCAGTCGGTCTTTAGAGCTTTCGACGGCAGGTACGGCGCGAGAGTCTGTTGAAATAAAAAGTGTTTCTCGCCTTCATCTCAGAAGACCCTCGGGTGCCGCGAATGTCAATCAAGTGACGAAAGTGACGTCTTGGGGAAGATTGATGATGGCAAATTTTTAGGTCTATTTTTTTAATGCCTGGCTGGCGATCGACTGACACACCCTTTGCGATCGACCGGTAGCTCGCGAACGACGAAATGGGCACCCCTGGCTTTGACAGTTAGGATTACTCTTTGGTAGAGATGTCCGATAATGGCTTTTTTGCCGATATTCCGATATTGTCCAACTCTTAATTACCGATTCCGATATCAACCGATACCGATATATACAGTCGTGGAATTAACACATTATTATGCCTAATTTTGTTGTGATGGCCCGTTGGATGCATTAAACAATGTAACAAGGTTTTCCAAAATAAATCAACTCAAGTTAAGGGTGATGGGTCAAATGCAGAGAATAATCTCGCCACACCTAGTGTGTGTGTGACAATCATTGGTACTTTAACTTTAACTTTATGGGAAAATATGCCAACATGGCACTGCCATATTTATTATTGAAGTCACAAAGTGCATAATTTTTTTTTAACATGCCTCAAAACAGCAGCTTGGAATTTGGGACATACTCTCCCTTAGAGAGCATGAGGAGGTTGAGGTTGAGTGGGGCGGGGTTCTGGTTAGGGGCTTAGGGGGGTTTATATTGTAGCATCCCGGAAGAGTTAGTGCTGCAAGGGGTTCTGGGTATTTGTTCCGTTGTGTTTATGTTGTGTTACGGTGCGGATGTTCTCCCAAAATGTGTTTGTCATTCTTGTTGGTTGTGGGTTCACAGTGTGGCGCATATTTGTAACAGTGTTGAAGTTGTTTATACGGCCACCCTCAGTGTGACCTGTATGGCTGTTGACCAAGTATGCTTTGTATTCACTTGTTTGTGTGAAAAGCCGTAGATATTATGTGACTGGGCCGACACGCAAAGGTTTATTGGCGCTCTGTACTTCTCCTTACGTTCGTGTACAGCAGCAGCGTTTTAAAAAGTCATACATTTTACTTTTTGAAACCAATACCATAATTTCCGAGCCGATACCGATAATTTCCGATATTACATTTTAAAGCATTTATCGGCAGCCCGAGAGTATCGGACATCTCTACTCTTTGGCATTAAAACGGTAGTTTTTCTCACTACGATAGGGCAAAACCATCCTTACCCAGGCAGACCCTCCTGGTTTTGGAGTATAAATATTTGGGGTTTTGGCACCAACTGCTAGACTAGACCTGACCAATCTAAGTCTCGGATGAGCGGCCAAACGTCTTCTAAGACAAACCAAAACAGTCCAGTTGAGATCGATTGAACGCCCTGAAATTTCTTTTTAAAACCACTTCTATTTTTCTTATTCAAACCTGAGTTCATTTCTGGTGCTTTTTTTTCAAACATCCAAACAAAGCCTGCACACAAAAACCAAAGTAGTACGTGCAATGGTATTGTTGTGTGTTATGTGCCCATGTATCATTCATTTCCTCCTGGAACTAAATGCAGCTGCTATTCACACGCCAGACGTTGAGTCTTCCTTCATTCATTCACTCCCATTGTCATGACCTTTTACCCAGATTCCACTCAGAGTATGTATCCTTGTGTCCCAGCTTGCCCTTTTTTTTACAATCCCATTCTCTAACATGCCCTTTAACCCAGAAAGCAATGTTGTTTTCTTGAGGCATCTATTCTGATAAAAAAGCACATGTACATGCAGTACACGGTACAGTACTTCTCTTTTTTTATGGGTTGTGCTGTACTCTGTACACATGTTGAAGGTGTGTGACCTGTCGACACAAAAGCACACACTTTTGATCTCAAGAGCTGGTCATGTATCACAAATGTCATAGAAAATACTCATTCGATTGCCAATAATTTCATTATTGTTTTTGTCCTGATAAATTAAATGAATCATGGATGCGACTTGGGGAATAACATAAATTAAACAGTTGTGTCTTGACTTGTGGCGAAATGCTGTCAACTGCATTTCGAATGTAATTAAAGAAATTTGACTCGACTTGCCGCTTGCAAGAAGAGTCAACGGATAAATTGTTGTTCTGTTATGAAGGCTGGATGACGTGGCAACAAGAGTGCATTCGGAAAGTATTCACAACTCTTCACTTCCTCCACATTTTGTTATGTTACAGAATAAATGCAGTTTTGTCCTCAAAATTCTACATACAATACCCCATAATGACAATGTGAAAATGTATTTTATTTTATTTTTTTCAAATTTATTAAACAAAAATCATGTGTAGATAAGTGTTTACAGCTTTTGCTCAATACTACTCAGTGGCCTAGTGGTTAGAGTGTCCGCCCTGAGATCGGTAGGTTGTCAGTTCAAACCCCGGCCGAGTCATACCAAAGACTATAAAAATGGGACCCATTGCCTCCCTGCTTGGCACTCAGCATCAAGGGTTGGAATTGGGGGTTAAATCACCAAAAATGATTCCCGGGCGCGGCACCGCTGCTGCTCACTGCTCCCCTCACCTCCCAGGGGGGTGATAAAGGGGACGGGTCAAATACAGAGGACAAATTTCACCACACCTAGAGTGTGTGTGACAATCATTAACTTTAACTTAGGGGACGGCGTGGCGCCCTTGGGAGAGTGGCTGTGCCAGCAACCTGAGGGTTCCTGGTTCGATACCCACCTTCTACCAACCTCGTCACGTCCGTTGTGTCCTTGAGCAAGACATTTCACCCTTGCTCCTGATGGGTCGTGGTTAGCACCTCGCATGGCAGCTCCCGCCATCAGTGTGTGAATGAGTGAATGTGGAAATAGTGTCAAAGCGATTTGAGTACCCTGAAGGTAGAAAAGCGCTATACAAGTATAACCCATTTACCATTTACTTTGTTGATGTACCTTTGGCAGTAATTACATCCTTAAGTCTTTTTGAATACGACGCCACAAGCTTGGCACGCCTATCGTTGGGCAGTTTCACCCATTCCTCTTTGCAGCACCTCAGGTTGAATAGGAAGGGTTGGTTTTCATCCAGGATGTCTCTGTATATTTCTGCATTCATATTTCCCTCTATTCTGACTAGTTTCCCAGTTCCTGCCACTGAAAAACATCCCCACAGCATGATGCTGCCACCGCTATGCTTCACTGTAGGGATAGTTTTGGCCTGGGGATGAGCGGTGCCTAGTTTCCTCCAAACATGACGCCTGGCATTCACGCCAAAGAGTTTAATCTTTGTCTCATCAGACCAGAGAACTTTGTTTCTCATGGTCTAAAAGTCTTTCAGGTGCATTTTGGCAAACTTTTCACAAAGAAATGTCTTCCGTCTGGCCACTCTACCATACAGGCCTAATTGGTGGTTTTCTGCAGAGATGGTTGTCCTTCTGGAAGGTTCTCCTCTCTCTACAGAGGAATGCTGTAGGTCTGACAGAGTGACCATCGAGATCTTGGTCAGCCCCTGACTAGACTAAGATGGATGCAGCGATGTACAGAGACATCCTGGATGAAAACCAATGCTTCCCATCCAAGCTGATGGAGCTTGAGAGGTGCTGCAAAGAGGAATGGGTGAAACTGCCAAAGATAGGTGTGCCAAGTTTGTGGCATCATATTCAAAAAGACTTGAGGCTGTAATTGCTGCCAAAGGTGCATCAACAAAGTATGGAGCAAAGTATGTGAATAAGGTTGTGCAGTATACCAAGCTTTGCTTGACTCTTTTATTTGCTCAGGTACTGAGCAGGAATTAAGGCGTGTTTCACACCTTTTGTTTACCTCCTGCACCCTCAAGTCAATCTCATGACTTAAAGCTCTGTTTGGCCTTGACTTTTGCTGTGAGGCAGGTCGCATCCCTCCCTCACACTTTCACCTTTTACCCACAAAGCCAGCAAAGGGATGCGGGAAATAAAAGCACCTTTTTCCTCAAAGGACTAATTTCTTTTACTTGATGTTCTGTTTATTGCTAAACGGGGCATCAGGATCCAAAGGGGACCGGCTTATATAAGGCCATGTCTACACTAAGTCGTTTAACCCCTGAAACAAATCACTATTTAGCCTAAGCCCCGTTTCAGCCACACTAAACCATCGTTTCCTCGGACAAATTTTTACACGAGTAAGTCAGCCGTGTATTTGTTGAATCGTTTACAAAGTGAGTTCGGAGCATACTTGCCAACCCTCCCGATTTTTCCGGGAGACTCCCGAATTCCAGTGCCCCTCCCGAAAATCTCCCGGGGCAACCATTCTCCCGAATTTCTCCCGATTTTCACCCAGACAACAATATCAAGGGCGTGCCGTGATGGCACTGCCTTTAGCGTCCTATACAACCTGTTGTCGTATCCGCTTTTTCACCATACATACAGCGTGCAGGCCCAGTCACATGTTGTATGCGGCTTCTGCAGACACCCGTAAGTGACTGCAAGACTTACTTGATCAACAGACATTCAGGTCACACTGAGGGTGGCCGTATAAACAACTTTAACACTGCTACAAATATGCGCCACACTGTGACAAACACATTTCGGGAGAACATCCACACCGTAACACAACATAAACACAACAGAACAAATACCCAGAACCCCTTGCAGCCCTAACTCTTCCGGGCTACAATAAACACCCCCGCTACCACCTCCCCACCCCCCGTCGCCACCCCCCAAATCTCCCAAATTCGGAGGTCTCAAGTTTGGCAAGTATGGTTCGGAGAGGAAGTGACGCCAGAAAGTCTGCGCCCCACACTGTCATGATCCGTGGTCCGGATCATGTTTTTGTTATGTTCTGTTAGTTTTAGACTCCATGAGTTCCTGTTTTTGTGCACCCTTGTTTTTTTTAGTTACCATGGCGACTTATGATTTTCACCTGCCCCTGGTGTTCGGGACTCGCACCTGTTTCCAATCTAGAGACATTATTTAAGCCTACCTTTATGAGTTCCTTTTTTTGTGCACCCTTGTTTGTTTTAGTTACCATGGCGACTTATGATTTTCACCTGCCTCAGGTGTTCGGGTCTCGCACCTGTTTCCAATCTAGAGACATTATTTAAGCCTGCCTTTGCCAGTCAGTCGTCCTGGCGTCATTGTTGGTCTCATGTCTGGACTACAAAAGTCGTGTTTATTTCATGCCACAGTTTCATAAGTTCTCTATGTCCATAGTCTATGCTAAGTATTTACTTTAACTCCAAGTACGATCAGCACGTTGTGCTTTCGCCTTGTTTTCCGTTTTTGTACCTTTTTGAGTTTTGAGAATCAAATCATGTCTTTACCTGCACGCCTTGTCCGGAATAGTCCGTTTGCATCCTGGGAGAACAACCCTCACAGCAAGCTGCAACCAAACCGTGACACACACAAGCGGGGACATAACAAAGATGGAGGCGGATCATCCAGACATGCCCGTGTTTCTCCTTCTTGTACATGTACAGGTGCTTTTGGAAATCACAAATCAATACATTAAGAGAAGGCAACGGGCGATTGCAGCTATTTCAGATACAACACTTCACAGACGGCAAGATAACTTTCAAATGTCCAGGTAAGCTGTGAGTCCATTTACCGAAAAACGTGGTCCCTTCCTCCCGAGGATGTGATACAGCCAGCGTGTGGCTACAAATATTGCTTTATGGATGTGACTGTGAAATGGCCATCTTCGCTAACCCCGCCATTAGCACGCAGCTGTCCCAAACAGTTTATCGCATTGTCTACTTTCTCATTCTAATAAAGATTTGATTCGTGTATGATGGCTCAGGTGTGATTCACTACAATAGGGCCCCACAGCAGACTGGATTCCAGTTAAATGAAACACCACAACACTGGATATTGTTCAAAGGAGATACATTTTAATTTAAAAAGTTGCACACAAAACACAGCAAACAAATGTCAAATGACCAGCAAACTATTTACAATATAGCTCTTTTAAATAACTTAAAAGTGAAGTAAAGTCATCTACTGGAGAGCTTGGAGCAAAAGGACGTTTTATTTATTTATTTATTTTAATTTTTTCCCACATGCGTAATAGGTCGCGTTGCGCCGGCGGACGGAGGGGAGCGGGGGTCTTAAACGGTGGCAATGTTGTGTGTGGAAACGGATAAGGTTAGGTGTGATTTACCCTGGATAACCTTTAACTATGTGCACGTCATAGTGTTGCTTTGTGTGCAAGTTCTTAAATTTAACTTATCTTAACAATAACCAGTGTTGTGGTATTTCTATTAACTGGAATCCAGTGTGCTGTGGGGCCCTAATGTAGTGAATCACACCTGAGCCATCATAAATTAATTGTTTTCTATCAAGCATATTTGCTCTGTTTGCATGGAAATTGCAGCATTACCTACAGCAGGGATTCTTAACCTTTTTACCCTTGGGGTCCAACTTTTCCACTACAGAGGGGCCCGAGGTCCATTCAAATATTAACACTGAATTAGTCATTTTACCCTTTAATTGTATTCAATAGTTATATCTAACCTACTTATAGTTTACAACCTTGTTAGGATGTGAAACCATGTGTTATTCACAAACATTATTATTTATTTAACACATAAACCTTAGGTTTTGGTCAGGCTGATTGGAAAAATAAATTTACATACAGTTATGTTGTGGTAAAATAAATAAACTAAATTAATGAAGAACATGTTTCTTAAATAAACTGTCAATATAATTTAAGTGCAAATGAAAATACAGCTTCACTACTTTAGTCATAATTTTTGCACTCCAGAAACTTCTCCAGGACATTAGCCCCGGACTTCTTCTGTTTGTTTGATATTGTCATTACTGCCACAAGTGGTGGAGAAGTGTATTACAACTAAATACTGCTGCAGCCCATACGGACCACAGCTGGGTAACAGATAATTTTGGGGTCCTCGAGGGGGTGCCTATGGTCGTGGCGGCATAGCTCGGTTGGTAGAGTGACCTTCCCAGCAACTTGAGGGTTTCAGGTTCGATCCCCGCTTCTGCCATCCTAGTCACTGCCGTTGTGTCCTTGGGCAAGACACTTTACCCACCTGCTCCAAGTGCCACCCACAATGGTTTAAATGTAACTTACAAACCCCGTTTCCATATGAGTTGGGAAATTGTGTTGGATGTAAATATAAACGGAATACAATGATTTGCAAATCCTTTTCAACCCATATTCAATTGAATGCACTACAAAGACAAGACATTTGATGTTCAAACTCATAAACTTTATTTTATTTTTTGCAAATAGTCATTAACTTAGAATTTCATGGCTGCAACATGCATCTGTGTGGAGTTTGCATGTTCTCCCCGTGACTGCGTGGGTTCCCTCCGGGTACTCCGGCTTCCTCCCACCTCCAAAGACATGCACCTGGGGATAGGTTGATTGGCAACACTAAATTGGCCCTAGTGTGTGAATGTGAGTGTGAATGTTGTCTGTCTATCTGTGTTGGCCCTGTGATGAGGTGGCGACTTGTCCAGGGTGTACCCAGCCTTCCGCCCGATTGTAGCTGAGATAGGCTCCAGCGCCCCCCGCAACCCCAAAGGGAATAAGCGGTAGAAAATGGATGGATGGATGGAACATGCGACAAAGTAGTTGGGAAAGGGCATGTTCACCACTGTGTTACATGGCCTTTCCTTTTAACAACACTCAGTAAACGTTTGGGAACTGGCTTAGTTGCTTACGTGCAGTGATTTCTCCAGATTCTCTGAACCCTTTGATGACATTACGAACCGTAGATGGTGAAATCCCTAAATTCCTTGCAATAGCTGGTTGAGAAAGGTTTTTCTTAAACTGTTCAACAATTTGCTCACGCATTTGTTGACAAAGTGGTGACCCTCGCCCCATCCTTGTTTGTGAATGACTGAGCATTTCATGGGAATCTACTTTTATACCCAATCATGGCACCCACCTGTTCCCAATTTGCCTGTTCACCTGTGGGATGTTCCAAATAAGTATTTGATGAGCATTCCTCAACTTTATCAGTATTTATTGCCACCTTTCCCAACTTCTTTGTCACATGTTGCTGGCATCAAATTCTAAAGTTAATGATTATTTGCACAAAAATAAATGTTTATCAGTTTGAACATCAAATATGTTGTCTTTGTAGCATATTCAATTGAATATGGGTTGAAAATGATTGTCAAATCATTGTATTCCATTTATATTTACATCTAACACAATTTCCCAACTCATATGGAAACGGGGTTTGTAGATATTGGGTTTCACTATGTAAAGCGCTTTGAGTCACTAGAGAAAAGCACTATATAAATATAATTCACTTCACTTCACTATGGTTAAGAAACACTGACTGGTAGTTTGGCTGCTTGAGTGCTTGTTTCCCCGCCAAGTGTTTGTGTCCGTGCCCAGTCTGCAATCGGACGTCACATCACAAGATATCAAAATGTGGTACCGTTTGATTTTACGTGAATCATTACCCGGTAGTGCCGATAAAATTTGGTCGGTGTCTTTAAAAGTACCAAATTCAGGGGAGAAAAATGTGTCCTGTTGGCTTTAAAAAGAGCCCAAAACCTCCACTCCACATGGCTCAAGACCGCTTACAATCTGCATAGTTGGTCATCTTATTACTTTTGTTTAGTTAGAATATTTCAAAAGTCCTTGCATATTGTTTTTCTAAAGCTTATTGGTTAAATATATTGTATATTTACATAATTATTGCTTTTGTAGCCACCATAATGAAAATGCATGGATGCCCATTGTTCCTATTTTCTAGTGCACACTGAAGACTTTGAAAGCAATATAAACGTGTTTATGGCTTCTTCCTGATTCGCCCACCGGATTCCATTGCAGGAAAGTCAAAACATGTTTTGTTGCCAACGTCTCTGGACTTTGATGCACATTCAGAGGTGACAGACAGACGTTGTGTGGGCTCCATCCCGTCAGCACCTGTGGTGATGAAATGGTTTTATTGTCCCCATAAAAAAGCTACAGTATTCCAGGTCGGAGGTTCGACAAGCTCCAAGTCTAAACCTGAAGTTGATGAAACTGTGAATGTTGGGTTCCAGAACTAAGACTTAGACTTAGACAAACTTTAATGATCCACACAGTAGCTCAGTTACAATGATGGAAAGTGTAAGGATGGAAAGGACAATGCAGGTGTAAAATAGACTAAAAATGTACCATAGTAGCAATATAAAATATAATGTAATATTTACATAATATATGTACAGTATATGATATACTGATATATTATATTATATGTTTATATCATACATACAATATATAACAATTACCATGTACAATATTACAGTATATGTAACAGCTGCAGCATAAAATAGACATTATAAACAAAGAGAGGTAGCTAACATAGAAGGTGTCAGGTAATAGACAGTTAACAGCTGAGTTAGTTCAATTAATCCTGAGTAGGTTGATTGGGAGAGAGATAAGGTCGCCTTTCTTTACCCAGCTGGACGTGTAAGTCTTAATGTGTGTTTATTTATTTAATATGAACACTTTTTATCGAAATATAAATAATATGAGACTGAAGTGAAAGCTAATTTATACCAGAGTCAATGTTAAAGTTTGAATGCAGAAGTTTATTGAAAAGTAGAGGATAGATATGGAATACAGAATTATGTTTATGTAATAGGCATCTGAAAAATATATATCTTATTTATTTATGTTATATATATATATTTTTTGTATTAATACATTTTTTTTTAGATATAATATCTCCTGTTTGTTTAATCATATTTGACACGTGAAGTCAACGCACTACTAAATATCCTTCTTTTTCTAAATAGGCATTCACTGTTTCACCGATTTGCTTCTCATAATCATCACGTACTAAAATGTGAGATATATTTATTTAAATGAGAAAAATAATTGTGCATTTCAGATTTTGTTGGAAGGTTACCTGTTACAAATAATATAGCTCATTTGGGGTGCAAAAAAAAAAAAAAAAAAAGATTTACATCAAAATCGCCATTTATTTAAGACGGCTAAAACAAAAATATATTGCGGGTCAATAGGGGAAAAAATCATAGATTTTAGATATTTAACCTCTTAAGGCCCAAGCTGTTTGTTTACATGCTTTTTTTTTTTTTTCTCTTTGCTATTTGGGCTTATTGGACCCTAATTAGAATAAAAACTAAGAATAATCTTTTGATATGATGTACTTAGTCCATAAGTAACAAATGTGTACTTCATGTTTAGTGACATGCTATTTCTTATTTTTACACTTTTGTTCCCAAATTAAAATTCCATTGTATGTCATACTCTTCTGACACCACCAGATAGCAGTATAAGTGTCCACATAAGGGCCATAAGACCCCAATTCAGTAGTGTACACAATTTTGGAAATAAGAGCTAAAAGGTGCTGTCCACGCATGTGGCCAACTAAGCCTTTAGATATGAACTGCAGAGAATGTTTTATTTTTTTTTTCAAACGTTTGTTTATTGTTTTCAGACACACACAATTGACATAAGTTGTTAAACATACATCAAATGCTGTTTTACCCCCTAATAAGTAAAAAAAAAAAAAAAAGTAGTATAATGGTAATAATAATAATAATAACAAAAAAAGTAAGAAACCTCAGACAGACATTCACATACAACCACAGACTGCTGTGTTCCTGAACGGCCTCAGACAGATAAAGTACCCACAAGCAAGAAAAAGGCTCATCAACCACCCATATTTCAATTTTATTTCATCCATCCAGCCATCCATTTTCTACCGCTTGTCCCTTTTCGAGGTCACGGGGATGGGGTGTGGGGATGAGCCGACCCCAGCTGCACTTGGGCGGAAGGCAGGGTACACCCTGGACGAGTCTATCGGGGTTCATTTGGACATCAGTCTCTCCTACGTGGTTCAGAAAGGCCCCCCTCAGTTCTTGAAACGTTGCAGAGGAAAACAATTATTTTTAAAACATTTTTAAAAAACATTTTTTTGGTCATCGCCAGCAGCCAAAAGGCGCTCTGTTAACTTGTTACCTGTTTTAAAAAGATTGTATAATTATTTCTATACCAAATCATTTATGGCGAGAATCGGTTCGAATCAAGAATTGGAGATCAATAATTGTATCGAGACTCGATTCTGAGTCGAATCGTCACCCCAAAAATCGGAATCTAATCCAGTTGTGATTTAATAATATCCCCATCCCTATAGCTCATACATCAGTCATATTCACAAAAATGAAATACCAAATACATATATATATATATATATATATATATATATATATATATATATATATATATATATATATATATATATATTTATGTATGTATGTATGTATGTATGTATGTATGTATGTATGTATGTATGTATGTATGTATGTATGTATGTATGTATGTATGTATGTATGTATGTATGTATATATATATATATATATATATATATATATATATATATATATATATATATATATATATATATATATATATATATATATATATATATTACACGATAGTTTTTCTTACCAGTTCACTTTATGTTAGTAATAATTTAAGTAATATCCTCATAAGAACCAACGTCCTCCACAGTGGACATTTTTGCATTCGTTTCTGAGGATGCTGCCGTTCTCAGCAGGATATAGCGCATACTTAGTTGATAATGAAAAACTAAGTAGTGTACTTAAAAAAATGTTTTAACAAAATCCATTTAATTAGTGCTGTCAAATGATATTTAAAAAAAAAAAATCTGATTAATCACACTTTTCAGTTTGGACTAATCAGGATTATCCATCCATCCATCCATTTTCTACCGCTTATTCCCTTTGGGGTCGCGGGGGCCGCTGTAGCCTATCTCAGCTACAATCGGGCGGAAGGCGGGGTACACCCTGGACAAGTCGCCACCTCATCGCAGTAATCAGGATTAATTACAGGTTATTACTCGCATGAGATAATTTTAATTACCTTAAAACAAGACCCCAATATTTGCACTCAAATGCAATTTTTCTGTCAGAATGTCATACAGGAACATTTCTAATTGCCAGCGAGCACACCTGTCAGAGTCTCCTCAATCATGACGAATGCATTGACCTGATCATGCGGTTAATGTCAATGATTTTTTCCCCCCTATTGACTCGCAATATATTTTTCTTTTAGCAGTCTTAAATAAAGATCACATATTTATTAACTAACCATGACCTCAAAATCCTATCTTGACATAAATCTTCAACTGGAAACAAAGTAAAACACAACATGTCTGACAGTTTGCTTTGTGCTTCTCAACTCAATGTTTGTTCAATGAAACCTGCCAGCCAGCAGATTAGGTTACCATGGTAACTAACTTTCAAATTGACTTATATCGCAGGCTTTACCTACTCAGAGTTGTAGCTAAAACAAAACCTGCACACGCTTGGTGTTTGATTCCCACAATTCCTCAAATTGGCGACGCAGGGTTGATAAATACGTTAAAATAATGCTTGGATTTTGCTTCTTTTGAAGTTATTTTAAAATTCTATTGAGCAAAGTCTGTTTACAGGAGGGAAGGTATCACATACCAAAGACTATAAAAATGATAAAAATGGGACCCATTACCTCCCTGCTTTAATTGGGGGTTAAATCACCAAAAATTATTCCCGGGCGCGGCCACCGCCGCTGCTCACTGCTCCCCTCACCTCCCAGGGGGCGATCAAGGGTGATGGGTCAAATGCAGAGAATAATTTCACTACACCTAGTGTGTGTGTGACAACCATGGGTACCGGTACTTTAACTTTAACTTTAATATGGCCCCATTCCTGGCTGGGTCTGGGGGGCATTCATCATTTTGCAATGCAGTCTGCTGAAAATGATGGAGAGCGCAACTCTACATAGCAACTGACCCTGTGGTCAAAGTTGGAATTGCCACAAAACACATTTAAAGATATTTGACACTCTACTGCCATCTGGCGGCTAAAGTGGATAGTCCATGCCCCAAATTCGTCACGTTTCATGTGTCAGTTAAGCCGCGACAAATGGGGCCGTATAAACCCCCTTTCTACTGTAGAAGACACACTTGGAAACATCAGTCTCCTATACTAAATATTTTGGCTTTACCGCATATTTTTCTGTTCTTTTTTTAAAGCATATTCTATAACAGTGTTGCCCTAAATGAAGACTCTTCATGCTTAAAAATGGCTAAGTGAACAACAACAAAATATTAATACTATACTAGTATTAGCAACTAGATGAAACCAAACCAATCAGAGCTTGCTGTTCAGTATCGTGACCACTGATTGGCTCAGCCTCAGGCAGCATTACACTATTGGAATATTGGAATAAAAGTGTGTAAAGGTAACTCAAGTGTATTTATTCATATCTAGGGTTTCAAACAAATATTTAGAAAGCCGAAAACAGTTTTTATGCTCTACCTATGAAAATATTCCATTTGTAATGAATGATTCTAACTTCCGGAACCAATTAACAGTGATATATGAGGGATTACTAAACTTTTTTTCTGCTCAAATGATGTTGTTTCCATAGTAACAGAAAGGAAGTTGATACGCTGTTTATTGATGGTTGGACTTGTGGTATCAACTTGTCACTCACTAATAAAATTGGAATATTATTATATTACTAATTTATAAATATGACAGTCATCTGTTTGATCAAACACACTGTCATGTGACTTCGCGCTGTCATAGTGACACTGCTGCCTTTCTAAACTGATGTTTGTTGTATATTTTTGATGATATAAAATGATTAATTGAGCACAGTGTATGAGTTTCACCATGTAGGCTTGGAGGACTTGTTTGTGTTTGGCAACATTGCCCTCTGCTGTTGCAGTGACAGAATTACAGCGTGTGAAAATACTTCATTATCATGCAACCAAAATATTAAAATATGTATGCATGCTAATTATCAATGCAGACGCCACTCTTTCACGTCTGTCTTAGCCTGGAAGCAAGATTCAAAACATAAACGATGAAAGGTTAAAGGTCATGGCTGCAAATGATCTCTGATACGAAGCAGTGCAATATCAGCATTTGATATTATAAAGTCTAAATGAATCCTCATGAAGTTAGAATCCTGTAAACACATCAGGTGTGTTAAAATACAACAAACTTGTGTTGTAATGACACAGGATGGCGTCTGCCATGCCAACACACTAGAAGCTTCACTCTAATTGGTGCCTGGAGATGTTTGTCAACTCTTCTCAATGTGAAAAAAGATGCAGCAATGCTCCAGGAAGTCACAAAATAATTGCTGCATGTGACAGTAAATACAAGCAGGCAAACAGACCAAATATTGGTTTCAACACATCTGTAATATTGTACTGAGCACTTATCAAAGTAGCATGGAATTGAAGAAAAGCATTGGAAGATGCCTTAAAACATGTGTAGGTAAAGTTTGACTTAAATGAAATCTTTCTTTTTAAGTATTTTTTTAAACAGTATTCATTTGTTGTCCAAGGAAAAAGACACATCTAATAACTGTAATACATTTGTAATTATTATAAATGTAATATATTTTTGTTGTAGCTGTTTTCAGATTAAAATTGATAATTTTTTTTATAATTTTGGGAATTTTGGGGAAATCTATGTTTTGCATTTGCACCACTGCAACCATTTCTTTATTTAAAAAGGTATCCAACTCATGCACATAATCACGTACTCATGCACATAATCACGTTCATCAAACATATATTAACTTTGTTGCCCTAGGGTAAACTGGGTAACACATGGCACACTGACAAAGCTTAATCTATTGTTACTATAACAATCTACAAGGTTAATATAGGTTGCTTGTCTTTCTTCCCCTCCATTTTTCTGCATTCTTTCGTATCTGTAGTTATCATTACGTATATGTATTGTTGCATTTGAACAACTGTATTGTTGATAATAAAGGTAAATTATTGGTATTGTTCATTATAAATAGCGCTATTTCTATTGGTATCTGTATTGCTCCATTTGTAGTGTAATAATGCTTATTGTCATTTCTGTATTCTTTTTTATTTTCGCTAACTGCTTATTTGCTATCACTTTTACCATCATATTTGTACATGTCGTATTTGCTGATGTTGCTCTATTGTTGTTGTTGTTGTTATTGTTGTTTTTGTCTCTCCGTCTAATCCCCCTCTTGTCCCCACAATTTCCCCCTCTGTCTTCTTTTCTCTCTCTTTCTATCCCCTCCTGCTCCGGCCCGGCTGCACCAAATGATAATATAAATACATTTAATAAAGTCAAATACAAATAAGGCAACAAGAGAAGTATCCTACACTTCTCTTTTGTAAAGTCAATCTGAACAGCCGATATGGGCATCTACATCAACTATATGATTTGCCTGAGAACCTGGACAGGACAAAAAAAAAAAAAAATGGGGATCCGGCATATTAAACATACATTTTAATATAGTGCAGTTAAGATTTATTATAAGGGGGGCCAATTTAGTAAATAAACAAAACATGAAAATAAGTACTTAAATGTGCCATTAATTAATTATAATTGGGTTTAAGTACACGCATGTGTTATTTAATGTGTAATTAAATTAATTATAATCATTTAGATAATTATTGCTTTCATTATTTCATGATTGAATTCACTATTTCACAATTGAATTCATTATACATTTGATTTGTTTGAATTATTTATTAATTAATGACACATTTAAATAATTTTATAAAGATGTGATTATTCATTTTTGTCCTATATCGCCCTTCATAGCTTACAACCAAGAGACCTTGTCAGGTACAGAAAAGCACCAATGTCATAGTCATGTAGAGAAATTGATAGAACGACAATACAAAACAATATTTTGTACAATTTAACTATATTGCAGTTAGCAACCGTTGCTGATTTACTATGGGGTGCCAATTGGGACAACATTAAATAAATAAATACATATTTAAATTATTACTGAATGCTGTCTGTCTATCTGTGTTGGTCCTGCGATGAGGTGGCGACTTGTCCAGGGTGTACCTTGCCTTCCGCCCGAATGCAGCTGAGCTAGGCTCCAGCACCCCCTGCGACCCCGAAAGGGACAAGCGGTAGAAAATGGATGGATGGAGTGTGTCAATTGATTATAATTGGAATTGAATACATAAATGTGTTATTAAATGTGTAATTAATGTGTTTCATGTAAAATGACTTTTAATTTTTTAATCATTTAATTAATTAATGATTTGATGATGTATTTCATTATTTAATTAGGTAATGAAACATTTAAATAATTATTCAAAGATTTGTCCATTCCATTGAATGACTTGTGTCGTTATTTCAGTTCTTCTCAAATGGAGGAGTGGGCCCTCTTGGGGGTCGCGGTGTGTGACCCCCGGGAAATAATGCTTTATCAGTATCATGCCTAAAACCCTGCTTCGAAATACTGTGCAGGACAAAACGTGTTCATTGTCGACATTAATCTTAAATTACCTCATTTTCAATAAAAAAAACAAAAAAAGCATCACAAATTGATGTATTATTTTTTTGTTTTGTAGGTTAACGTGTTTTATGTGTTCCTGCGTTAATGTTGCCGATCAATTTAATTTTGTTATTATTTATTGAGTTTATTTATTTTATTTTGTTCAAGTCAGTTTGTAGTTTTAATAAGGATTTTTCAGGCAAATTAATGCACTTTAATTATTTTCGGTTACAGACTAAAAACAATGTTTTGAGTCATTCTTTGTTGTAAGTTAATCTATATTCTTTCCTTCTTGTTTTCTTTAATGTTAAAAAGGATATGATGTTATGCAGAGGTGTACTTATAACAATTTTATAAAGAAATGACACTATTTATAGTTACGGCGGAGAGTGGGCCGAGGTGTTGTTTTCTTCTTCTTGGAGGGTGGCACGTAACAGAATATTATTGAGAAACACTATATTAAGTCATTATATTTGGAATAAACACATACATGTGGTATCAAATATATTATTGTTTATTTATTGCAAAATTACATTTAATTATTCAATAATTTAATGAATTATTGATTTCATTATTTAGATAATTATTTCACAATATCCTAATTTTTTAAATTTAATTATGAAAAGAAAGCCAAGTAGTTAATTTATGAATATGAGGTGAAAATAAATAACTTTCACTTCTTCCTACTCCTGATTGGATATGGAATAACCTAATCATTATGAATCGTTTTCATTTTTGACGTGTTTCATGGTTAAGTATTTGTTTCTATGGCTTTTTTGATTGATTGATTGAAACTTTTATTAGTAGAATAAATTGATTAATTGTACTGTGCAATCTACTAATAAAAGCTTCAATCAATCAATCAATCAATAGATTGCACAGTACAGTACATATTCTGTACAATTGACCGCTAAATGGTAACACCCCAATAAGTTTTTCAACTTGTTTAAGTCGGGGTCCACGTTAATCAATTCATGGTACCTTACTGTATTGCTATTTTGATTATTTTTCTTTTTATTATTTATCCATTTGTTTTGTTTTTTGTTTTTTACATGTCCTAAATAAGCTCCTAATGTATTTCATAATTTATCTAACGATGTAATTAATTACTGACACATTTACATAATAATTAAAAATATATACATTTTTGTATTAATTTTATCCCATATGGCAGTGGTCCCCAACCTGTTTGTAACTGCGGACCTGTCAACGCTTGAAAATGTGTCCCACAGAGGAGGGGGGAGTTTAATTTATTTATTTATTTATTTTTGTCATAAAAAAATACAATCACGTGTGCTTACGGACTGTATCCCTTGCACACTGTATTGATCTATGTTGATGTATAATGTAGGAACCAGAAATATTAATAATAGAAAGAAACAACAATTTTGATTGATTGATTGAGACTTTTATTAGTAGGTTGCACAGTGAAGTACATATTCCGTACAATTGACCACTAAATGGTAACACCCGAATAAGTTTTTCAACTTGTTTAAGAGTTGTGTGAATGAGTGTGAATGAGTGTAAATGGGGGAGGAAGGTTTTTAGGGTTGGTGCACTAATTGTAAGTGTATCTTGTGTTTTGTATGTTGATTTAATTTAAAAAAAATGTTTTAAAAAATAAATAAATATATATATATATATATATATATATATATTTTTTTTAATTTCTTGTGCGGCCCGGTACCAATCGATCCACGTGGTACCGGGCCGCGGCCCTGTGGTTGGGGACCACTGCCATATGGCCCTCTGCAATTTACAACCGTAATTCCTTGGCAAGTAAAACAATCTCCCACCAATAGCACAGTCAGATAAGGAAATTGATAATTGACAAAAATACTTGATTATACCTGTTTTTTTTTTTTTACCGAATTAAGTGTAAAATTCCTACTTAAACAAGCAAAAATAAGACGCATAAAAAGTGTTTTAATTATACTTAGAGTGTGAATGTTGTCTGTCTATCTGTGTTGGCCCTGTGATGAGGTGGCGACTTGTCCAGGGTGTACCCCGCCTTCCGCCCGATTGTAGCTGAGATAGGCTCCAGCGCCCCCCGCGACCCCAAAGGGAATAAGCGGTAGAAAATGGATGGATGGATGGATGTCTCTATAATAAACAAAACGGTTTTTTTCTTTTCTTTTTAACAAGCACTTCCTTAGTTTAATTTTGAAAATACAAACCGGAAACGTCTCTGACAAATACGACAATTGACGCTGAAGTTGAACTTTAAAGGGGGAGTTTTCTTCCTCGCCCTCCCAAACTTGTCATGCTAGCTTGCTGTGGGCAGAAGGCATGAACAGTTGCAGTGTGACGGCCCCCACGCGAGTCAGAAGGTAGGAAAGAGCCTTCAGGATCGATTAACACACATCATTGATTGATTGCCTGTCTGCTTTACGCTCCTAATGTGCGTCAATTAAGACCTTTTACACCTAATTAGTGTACGAGCACTGGAACAAAGTGTTGGTAGCCACTTCCACAGATGATGAGGATGTTTTATTGTTGTATTGGATGTGTTGCCGCCTTATGACAACATTACGCCTCGTTTTAAATTGTTTTTTCACCTTTAATGTCATTCACCTTCAGCCATATTTTGTAAGTATTTAATGTTTATTTCCCCATGATTATACGCAGCCATGATGAGGTGTTTATTGGTAATATGTTTGCTTTCCACTTCCCACGTCAAACTTGCAAAGTGCTTATTTGTGGTGAAAAACGTCCTGAAATTGCTGTCTTTACATTTTGGTTGTTTTTATGATTTTTACCAACATTTACCTATTTTTTGTGTCAGTTTTAAAACAAGTTGGGCGTTACAGCCTTAAATCTATATCGCGATGTATTGTATATTGCTGCCTAACTGTGATAACGACATGTATCACAATTAGGGATGTCCGATAATGGCTTATTTGCCGATATTCCGATATTGTCCAACTCTGATACCGATATCAACCGATACCGATATATACAGTCGTGGAATTAACACATTATTATGCCTAATTTGGACAACCAGGTATGGTGAAGATAAGGTCATTTAAAAAAAAAAAAAAAAAAGATAAAATAAGATAAATAAATTAAAAACATTTTCTTGAATAAAAAAAGAAAGTAAAACTATATAAAACAGTCACATAGAAACTAGTAATTAATGAAAATGAGTAAAATTAACTGTTAAAGGTTGGTACTATTAGTGGACCAGCAGCACGCACAATGTGTGCTTACGGACTGTATCCCTTGCAGACTGTATTGATATATATTGATATATAATGTAGGAACCAGAATATTAATAACAGAAAGAAACAACCCTTTTGTGTGAATGAGTGTAAATGGAGGAGGGAGGTTTTTTTTGGGTTGGTGCACTAATTTTAAGTGTATCTTGTGTTTTCTATGTTGATTTAATAAATAAAAAAATAAAAAAAAACACAAAAAAAACCGACACCGATAATAAAAAAAACGATACCGACACGGGCACGATGGCGAGCGCCTGGTGGCCGGGCCTGTTCCCATGGGGCCCGGCCGGGCACAGCCCGAAGAGGCAACGTGGGTCCCCCCTCCAATGGGCTCACCACCCATAGCAGGGGCCATAGAGGTCGGGTGCATTGTGAGCTGGGCGGCAGCCGACGGCAGGGCACTTGGCGGTCCGATCCTCGGCTACAGAAGCTAGCTCTTGGGACGTGGAACGTCACCTCGCTGGGGGGGAAGGAGCCTGAGCTAGTGCGCGAGGTTGAGAAGTTCCGGCTAGATATAGTCGGACTCACTTCGACGCACAGCAAGGGCTCTGGAACCAGTTCTCTCGAGAGGGGCTGGACTCTCTTCCACTCTGGCGTTGCCGGCAATGAGAGGCGACGGGCTGGGGTGGCAATTCTTGTTGCCCCCCGGCTCAGAGCCTGCACGTTGGAGTTCAACCCGGTGGACGAGAGGGTAGCTTCCCTCAGCCTTCGGGTGGGGGGACGGGTCCTGACTGTGGTTTGCGCTTACGCGCCAAACCGCAGCTCAGAGTACCCACCCTTTTTGGATTCGCTCGAGGGAGTACTTGAGAGTGCTCCCCCGGGTGATTCCCTCGTTCTGCTGGGGGACTTCAATGCTCATGTTGGCAGCGACAGTGAAACCTGGAGAGGCGTGATTGGGAAGAATGGCCGCCCGGATCTGAACCTGAGTGGTGTTCTGTTATTGGACTTTTGTGCCCGTCACAGATTGTCCATAATGAACACCATGTTCGAACATAAGGGTGTCCATATGTGCACTTGGCACCAGGACACCCTAGGCCGCAGTTCCATGATCGACTTTGTAGTTGTGTCATCGGATTTGCGGCCTCATGTTTTGGACACTCGGGTGAAGAGAGGGGCGGAGCTTTCAACCGATCACCACCTGGTGGTTAGTTGGCTGCGATGGTGGGGGAGGATGCCGGACAGACCTGGCAGGCCCAAACGCATTGTGAGGGTTTGCTGGGAACGTCTGGCAGAGTCTCCTGTCAGAGAGAGTTTCAATTCCCACCTCCGGAAGAACTTTGAACATGTCACGAGGGAGGTGCTGGACATTGAGTCCGAGTGGACCATGTTCCGCACCTCTATTGTCGAGGCAGCTGATTGGAGCTGTGGCCGCAAGGTAGTTGGTGCCTGTCGTGGCGGTAATCCTAGAACCCGTTGGTGGACCCCGGCGGTGAGGGATGCCGTCAAGCTGAAGGAGTCCTATCGGGTTCTTTTGGCTCATAGGACTCCTGAGGCAGCGGACAGGTACCGACAGGCCAAGCGGTGTGCGGCTTCAGCGGTTGCGGAGGCAAAAACTCGGACATGGGAGGAGTTCGGGGAAGCCATGGAAAACGACTTCCGGACGGCTTCGAAGCGATTCTGGACCACCATCCGCCGCCTCAGGAAGGGGAAGCAGTGCACTATCAACACCGTGTATGGTGAGGATGGTGTTCTGCTGACCTTGACTGCGGATGTTGTGGATCGGTGGAGGGAATACTTCGAAGACCTCCTCAATCCCACCAACACGTCTTCCTATGAGGAAGCAGTGCCTGGGGAGTCTGTGGTGGGCTCTTCTATTTCTGGGGCTGAGGTTGCTGAGGTAGTTAAAAAGCTCCTCGGTGGCAAGGCCCCGGGGGTGGATGAGATCCGCCCGGAGTTCCTTAAGGCTCTGGATGCTGTGGGGCTGTCTTGGTTGACAAGACTCTGCAGCATCGCGTGGACATCGGGGGCGGTACCTCTGGATTGGCAGACCGGGGTGGTGGTTCCTCTCTTTAAGAAGGGGAACCGGAGGGTGTGTTCTAACTATCGTGGGATCACACTCCTCAGCCTTCCCGGTAAGGTCTATTCAGGTGTACTGGTGAGGAGGCTACGCCGGATAGTCGAACCTCGGATTCAGGAGGAACAGTGTGGTTTTCGTCCTGGTCGTGGAACTGTGGACCAGCTCTATACTCTCGGCAGGGTCCTTGAGGGTGCATGGGAGTTTGCCCAACCAGTCTACATGTGTTTTGTGGACTTGGAGAAGGCATTCGACCGTGTCCCTCGGGAAGTCCTGTGGGGAGTGCTCAGAGAGTATGGAGTATCGGACTGTCTGATTTTGGCGGTCTGCTCCCTGTATGATCAGTGTCAGAGCTTGGTCCGCATTGCCGGCAGTAAGTCCGACACGTTTCCAGTGAGGGTTGGACTCCGCCAAGGCTGCCCTTTGTCACCGATTCTGTTCATAACTTTTATGGACAGAATTTCTAGGCGCAGTCAAGGCGTTGAGGGGATCTGGTTTGGTGGCTGCAGGATTAGGTCTCTGCTTTTCTATAGACTTAGACTTAGACTTCCTTTTTATTGTCATTTCAAATTTGAACTTTACAGTACAGATAAGAACAAAATTTCGTTGCATTAGCTCATGATAGTGCAGGATAAAAGAGCAATAAGGTGCAGATATACATAAATAGATTACTGTAGAGATAAATATATTGCACTTTTGCATATGCATCCACGTTTATAGATGTATGTTATATTGTCTTTATATTCCAGCCAGTTAATCCATTTTTGGGAGGAATCGAGGGGATTATTATGATGCGTTCAAGAGTCTTACGACCTGAGGGAAGAAGCTGTTACAGAACCTGGAGGTTCTGCTACGGAGGCTGCGGAACCTCTTTCTAGAGTCCAGCAGTGAAAACAGTCATTGGTGGTGGTGGGAGGAGTCTCTGCAGATTTTCTGAGCCCTGGTCACGAGTGTCTCAAAGGGCTGCACAAGTACAACGACATCCTTGGCTCAGATCCCACATCAGGGCAAGGAAAAACTCAATCCAATGGGATAACAATGAGAAACCTTAGAGGGTACCGCAGAAGTGAGGACCCCCCCCCCTGGGCGACAAGTGCAATGGACGTCGAGTGGATCGAGCATAATATTGTGAGAGTCCAGTCCATAGTGGATCTAACATAATAGTGTGAGAGTCCAGTCCATAGTGGATCTAACATAATAGTGAGAGTCCAGTCCATAGTGGATCTAACATAATAGTGTGAGAGTCCAGTCCATAGTGGATCTAACATAATAGTGAGAGTCCAGTCCATAGTGGATCTAACATAATAGTGAGAGTCCAGTCCATAGTGGATCTAACATAATAGTGTGAGAGTCCAGTCCATAGTGGATCTAACATAATAGTGAGAGTCCAGTCCATAGTGGATCCAACATAATAGTGAGAGTCCAGTCCATAGTGGATCTAACATAATAGTGTGAGAGTCCAGTCCATAGTGGATCTAACATAATAGTGTGAGAGTCCAGTCCATAGTGGATCTAACATAATAGTGTGAGAGTCCAGTCCATAGTGGATCTAACATTATAGTGAGAGTCCATTCCATAGTGGATCCAACATAATAGTGAGAGTCCAGTCCATAGTGGATCTAACATAATAGTGTGAGAGTCCAGTCCATAGTGGATCTAACATAATAGTGTGAGAGTCCAGTCCATAGTGGATCTAACATAATAGTGAGAGTCCAGTCCATAGTGGATCTAACATAATAGTGTGAGAGTCCAGTCCATAGTGGATCTAACATAATAGTGTGAGAGTGCAGTCCATAGTGGATCTAACATAATAGTGTGAGAGTCCAGTCCATAGTGGATCTAACATAATAGTGAGAGTCCAGTCCGTAGTGGATCTAACATAATAGTGTGAGAGTCCAGTCCATAGTGGATCTAACATAATAGTGTGAGAGTCCAGTCCATAGTGGATCTAACATAATAGTGTGAGAGTGCAGTCCATAGTGGATCTAACATAATAGTGTGAGAGTCCAGTCCATAGTGGATCTAACATAATAGTGAGAGTCCAGTCCGTAGTGGATCTAACATAATAGTGTGAGAGTCCAGTCCATAGTGGATCTAACATAATAGTGTGAGAGTCCAGTCCATAGTGGATCTAACATAATAGTGTGAGAGTGCAGTCCATAGTGGATCTAACATAATAGTGTGAGAGTCCAGTCCATAGTGGGTCCAGCAGGAGATCATCTTGAGTGGAGACGTCCCCAACTGATGCACAGATGAGTGGTCCACCCTGGGTCCCGACTTTGGACAGCTAGCGCAGAATCTGTGGTCACCGAATCTGTGCCTGGGGGGGGGGGGGGCATGATAATAGAATCATTTTAAAACAGGCTACACAGGCTCCTAATTTAACTGCTGACATATGCGGTAACATATTCCGGTTGTATTATTTAATCTACTTGCTACTTTACTGTTAACAGCTGTTTACTTCCTGTTAAAATGTGCTTAGCATTTATCATTCTGTTGTTTTGGGCGATACTACACACATGGGTATCGATCCAAAACCAAGCAGTGACAGGGGCAGTATTGATCACACTGATGCTCATACTGATACTTCAAATTTTCAAGATCCTTGAATGATTAACATTTTTGATCACAGTTATAATCAGGAAAAATGGCAATGTAACAATATCAATTTAATACTCAAATTTTCTTTTCTTACGTACGATATTTTAAGCAGAATAAATTCAATAGTGCAAAATGATTAAACTTATAAATAAAAAATAAAAAATAAAATTTGGGCTCTGATTGAAATCCTTTGGTTTTACATTTAAAGTCCTCCTCTGTCGAGGGCACAGGTGTCACACTCAAGGCCCGGGGGCCAAATGTGGCCCGCAACTTCATTTTATTTGGCCCTCGAAAGCCTGGAAATAATATGTATCTCCTATAAATGATAATGACGCTTAAGGTACAAAGAAATGCAGTTTATTTGCCGTAATGGAGGTGATTATTATTTAGTGTTCATTTTGTTGACTAAAAATGTTCATCTTCGTTATTGTCAACAGTGTTAATTTTGACAGCAGTTTTTAATTTAGTTTTAGTCATAGTCTTAAAATGAAAATGTCCTCATTTGTCATGTTTTAGTCATCTAAATTGATTTAGTTTTAGCATAGTTTTAGGCGACTAAATTCCTGAACATTTTAGTTGACTAAAATTACAGTACAGTTTGTTGACTAAAGTATATGATAATGAATATTCAAAGTTGTCTTGAAACCACTTTTTTTAAGGTTATGGCACAGCATCTGAAAAACTAAATTCACAACAAGACCTGTTTTAGTTAGGGGAAAATAGGTCGTAGACGATAACTAATACAAACATTTTAAGTAGAGATGTCCGGTAATGGCTTTTTTTACCGATATCCGATATTCCGATATTGTCCAACTCTTAATTACCGATTCCGATTTTAACCGATACCGATATATCCAGTCGTGGAATTAACACATTTTTATGCCTAATTTTGTTGTGCTGCCCCGCTGGATGCATTAAACAATGTAACTTTACCATGAATTGATTAACGTGGACCCCGACTTAAACAAGTTGAAAAACTTATTCGGGTGTTACCATTTAGTGGTCAATTGTACGGAATATGTACTATACTGTGCAATCTACTAATACAAGTTTCAATCAATCAATCAAAAACAAGGTTTTCCAAAATAAGAGAACAACTTCAACTCCAGTTATGGAAAAAAATGCCAACATGACACTGCCATATTTATTATTGAAGTCACAAAGTGCATTATTTTTTTTAACATGCCTCAAAGCAGCAGCTTGGAATTTGGGACATGCTCTCCCTGAGATAATCCTAATACCCATTACAACTATGGGAAATACTATACTTTGACTTTCACAAAGTGCATTATTTTTCTTTTTTTTAAACATGCCTCAAAACAACAGCTACAAAAACAATGAAGGCACACAGCTTCAGTGCAGAGTATACTAGAGCATAATTGCCAACCTTGAGACCTCCGAATTCGGGAGATGGCGTGGGGTTTGGTGGTAGCGGGGAAAGTATATTGTAGTGTCCCGGAAGAGTTAGTGCTGCAAGGGGTTCTGGGTATTTGTTCTGTTGTGTTTATGTTGTGTTACAGTACGGATGTTCTCCCGAAATGTGTTTGTCATTTTTGTTTGGTGTGGGTTCACAGTGTGGCGCATATTTGTAACAATGTTAAAGTTGTTTATACGGTCACCCTCAGTGTGACCTGTATGGCTGTTGATCAAGTATGCGTTGCATTCGTGTGTGTGTGTGTGTGTGTGTGTGTGTGTGTGTGTGTGTGTGTGTGTGTGTGTGTGTGTGTGTGTGTGTGTGTGTGTGTGTGTGTGTGTGTGTGTGTGTGTGTGTGTGTGTGTGTGTGTGTGTGTGTGTGTGTGTGTGTGTGTGTGTGTGTGTGTGTGTGTGTGTGTGTGTGTGTGTGTGTGTGTGTGTGTGTGTGTGTGTGTGTGTGTGTGTGTGTGTGTGTGTGTGTGTGTGTGTGTGTGTGTGTGTGGAAGCCGCATATATTATGTGACTGGGCCGGCCGGCATGCTGTTTGTATAGAGGAAAAGCGGACGTGACGACAGGTTGTAGAGGACGCTAAAGGCAGTGCCTTTAAGGCACGCCCCCAATAATGTTGTCCGGGTGGAAATCGGGAGAAATTTAGGAGAATGGCTGCCCCGGGAGATTTTCGGGAGGGGCACTGAAATTCGGGAGTCTCCCGGGAATATCGGGAGGTTGAAACCGATACCGATAATTTCCGATATTACATTTTAAAGCATTTATCAGCATTTATCGGCAGGCCGATATTATCGGACATCTCTAATTTTAAGTCAACAAAATTAACACTGTTCTTATTAGCTTAGGGGAGAGGTTCCACACACGTAATTAGCTGCTGGTCGCCTGTCCAAATTGTGATCGGTAGTAAAAGGCATTAATCGGGCACATACTTTTTCATGAAAATCGGCCGATCGATTTGCACATCTCTAACAAAAACCGACAACTTAGTGTAAAAATAGATAAACGAACAATTAACATCACTTCATCAAGTGCTTTCTTAAATTTGGATTTATTTTATTGTTTGGGCACCTGGATATTATACAGTAGAACCTAGAATATAGTTTAAAAATTGGGTATTTTTGAATGGGTATGTCCATTATTCATGGTTTTTGGCTATTCTTGGAGGGTCTCCGATCTATATGATGCTGTTCTTTTACTTGGAGGTTGACATCCTGAAATCCTACTACTGTATGCAGTCGTGCTTGACAATAACATATTCAGCAATGTGTATTTCCGCCAAAAATGATTCCCGGGCGTGGCCACCGCTGCTGCCCACTGCTCCCATCACCTCCCAGGGGTGGACAAGGGGATGGGTCAAATGCAGAGTACAAATTTCACCACACGTAGTGTGTGTGACAATCATTGGTACTTTAACTTTTTAACTTTAATGAGTAATTTGTTTGCTTAGTTTGTGCATATACCTTAACATACTCTGCACATGAATATATTTTTAAGCAATTTTGTGGTAGTAGAAGTGAACACACTCCTAAACGGTTATACCATCTGCCATTGAAAGACATTACTGCTCACACCGGGTAATGGAAAGTGTGAGGCAGGCTTGGAATCGCACAATATCATCATTAATTCTGGTTTCCAAGTGTGTTTACACAGGTATGGGAGGAGGGTGTGGTCCAAAAGAAACTACAATTCAGTCTGTGTCCGTTTTGGTGACCTCAGGGTTGTGTGTTGAATTTAGTGTATCAGCGCATCGGTACAAACACTGCAGGCTTCGTCATCCTCCTGTGAAGTGGAGGTTTGAGGCTGTACTAGCAGAATGGAGAATTGTTCCGTTGTGTACCGCGTGATGAGTTCAAGGACGCAGAATAACTGATAGCCTCAGGCCGATGCCAATGAAACGAGTGGTGGTTCTTGACTTTTATGGAAAGGCGCCTGTTTTGTTTTAATTATAGTAGGTTGTAGCGGTAACGTGCAAGACAAGGGTATCATGTAAGGCAAGTTTAATTGTAGAGCCCAATTTGTACGCAAGGTAATTCAAAGTACATAACACTATGAGAGGGGTAGAAAATCCTCAAAATAATTGTGAATTGATTGAATTGATGCGTGCATAAAAAATACTTTTGCTTGTCATTACAATTGAAAATGTGTTTAGTAAGTATGCCAGCTATTATGTGCCATAGACCAGTGTTTTTCAACCACTGTGTGCCGCGGCACACTAGTGCCGTGAGATACAGTCGGGTGTGCTGTGGGAGATTATCTAATTTCACCTATTTGGGGTAAAAAATATTTTTTGCAAACCAGTAATTATAATCGGCAATGATGTGTTGTTGTTGAGTGTCGGTGCTGTCTAGAGCTCGGCAGAGTAACCGTGTAATACTCTTCCATATCAGTAGGTGGCAGCAGGTAGCTAATTGCTTTGTAGATGTCGGATACAGCGGGAGGCAGCGTGCAGGTAAAAAGGTATTTAATGCTTAAACAGAAAATAAACAAAAGGTAAGTGCCCCTATGAAAAGGCATTGAAGCTTAGGGAAGGCTATGCAGAATGAAACTAAAACTGAACTGGCTATGAAGTAAACAAAAACAGAATGCTGGACGACAGCAAAGACTTACTGTGGAGCAAAGATGGCGTCCACAATGTACATCCGAACATGACATGACAATTGACAATGTCCCCACGAAGAAGGATAAAAACAAAGTAGATGCGGGAAATATCGCTCAAAGGAAGACATGAAACTGCTACAGGAAAATACAAAAAAAAGAGAAAAAAAACACTAAAATAGGAGGGCAAGACAAGAAAACAGCAAAAAAGTCAAAATAAGTCACGGCGTGATGTGACAGGTGGTGACAGTACACCTACTTTGAGACAAGAGCTATAGTGATGCATGCTTGGTTATGGTTTAAAGTCATATCCAACAATTGCGACAACGACTTTTTACTGTCAACTGAGTTTCGTATTTTAATGATTTCTGCTGGTGGTGTGCCTCCGAATTTTTTCAATTTTTTTTATGTGCGTTGGCTCAAAAAAGGTTGAAAAACACTGCCATAGACTGTAAAAAATAAACGCTATTATCTAATACATATTACAGTATTGCCAAGCTACATTCACAGTCCCATTCAAATGCGTGGCGCTAAATCTATTTCCCGCTCTCCAAATTGATTTGTGGTGCATTACATAAAACACTAAAAAGCCAAAGAAAAAGCTGTTTACTTATTTCCGTGAAAGTCTTGCTTTAGCCCAAGTTACACAACTACAGCATCAATTAATGTTAATAATAACAATAATAATCATCAAAATGCTTGTACACAGTTTTGTTGATATGGGTGGGCAGTTTTATCAGAAATAGGGATGTGCGATATGGCCTAAAATCTATATGGCGATATATATTGCTGCTTCCTGCGATAAAGGTGTATATACCGATATATTATTTGGTATATAAATGATGATTAAACCATTTCAATCATGTTCTTCTATATGTAATCACTAAATATGTTGTTTTGACATTACAATGGAAGCAAAAAGCCACTCTAATATGTATGGTTTACATCCATCCATTTCTACCGCTTATTCCTCTCGGGGTCGCGGGGGGTGCTGGAGCCTATCCCAGCTGCACTCGGGCGGAAGGCGGGGTACATCCTGGACAAGTCGCCACCTCATCACAGGGCCAACACAGATAGACAGACAACATTCACGCTCACATTAACAGGATATGGCCAATTTAGTGTTACCAATTAACCTATCCCCAGGTGCATGTCTTTGGAGGTGGGAGGAAGCCGGAGTATCCGGAGGGAACCCACATGCACACAAAATGGTTTACAAAGGCTCCTAATTTGGTAATATATCACATAATTTGTGGTTGTATTATTTTGTCAAAATTATTATTAATTTACTTACCAATTATTGTTAATATCTGGTTGCTTTCTGTTGTAACATGGTTCTATCTACACTTCTGTTTAAATATAATAATCACATATTCTTCTGTTATTTGATACTTAACATTAGTTTTGGGTGATACTACAGATTTAGGTTTGGATCCCAGGGTTTTCGCTCTAGATTGCTAACATAGCTGTGGTGGTGGGGTTGTGGTTAGGTGGTGAGGTCACATTATAATTTGCTATGATGATCTGATTTTCAAAAATGTATAAATACATTTAAAATAATTTATACGCACAATTAAAAACAAATCTGTTATTATTATTAGTATTAACTAGGGATGTCCGATAATGGCTTTTGGCCGATATCCGATATTGTCCAACTCCTTAATTACCGATACCGATATCAATCGATATATGCAGTCGTGGAATTAACACATTATTATGCCTAATTTGGACAACCAGGTATGGTGAAGATAAGGTACTTTTTTTAAAAATTAATAAAATAAGATAAATAAATTAAAAACTTTTTCTTGAATAAAAAAAGAAAGTAAAACAATACAAAACAGTTACATAGAAACTAGTAATTAATGAAAATTAGTAAAATTAACTGTTAAAGGTTAGTACTATTAGTGGACCGGCAGCACGCACAATCATGTGTGCTTACGGACTGTATCCCTGCAGACTGTATTGATATATAATGTAGGAACCAGAATATTAATAACAGAAAGAAACAACCCTTTTGTGTGAATGAGTTTTTTGGGTTGGTGCACTAATTGTAAGTGTATCTTGTGTTTTTTATGTTGATTTAATTTAAAAAAAACAAACAAAAAACGATACCGATAATAAAAAAAACAAAAAACAATACCGATAATTTCCAATATTACATTTTAACGCATTTATTGGCCGATAATATCGGCAGGCCGATGTTATTGGACATCTCTAGTATTAATCTATATATATTTTTTTGTTTTGCTCTATTTTCAATTGTTGCTGCATATTGTACTTTGATAAGTTTTCAAGTGTCTGGAGACTTTTACTGACTTTTTCTTGATTAAAAAGATCTAGCAACAAATCCAGCATCTTTTTCTGGTGTTATATAATGTACTCGTGTTTAGAGACTGTACTTCTGTCCCTTGATGTGCCCGACGAAAGGCGGGCCAGCAAGCACGACGTCACACTTGTTTCACGCTGCTTCTCCAGTTCTTCACTTTAATACTTGCACATTTTGTAGATGGCTGTCCGTGGGTATATCTGGGATATATTAAAGTTACGTCCACACCGCAGACATGCTGCTTAGGCTCCAAACAAGTGGGTGCGTCTTGTTTACTTCATCACAACAGCAGATTTCAGCAGCACTGTTTTTGGTGATCAAAGTCTTTTTTTCAGGGAACTTATTTTTGGTGCATCACTAGTCAATACTGCGCAAATAATAGGCTATATAGCCATTCATACTGTAGCGATCTGCTGGTGGTAATGTTTTATGTTCGTGTGGTTTTGATTTGATGTTCATTCTTCCCATGATCGCAAACACATCGTCCGTGCCTGACAGTGGCTTGGCGGCGAATGAGGAAGTGTTGTTGTGTGTCCGGGGAATTGCGCAGATGAAAGCATAGATATCTTATAAGTAGACACAGCATCGACCGCTACTGGCGTTGACGAGACGCGGGGCCGCCATCTTGGAGTGGTGATCCGCTGCACTCAGTGCAACTAATTTGGCAGGAGCAATGAACTGTCAGCGCATTTAATTCATTTTACCTCACTAAATACCACTGATTTTCACAAATTTTTTTGTCATACGTGTAGCTATGATAAAGGACACCTGTTTTGGCATGTTTTATTATTCATAGTTTGCTTAACAGTAATAGAATATTCTTATATGCTATAAGTGACCAGACGTCCGAGATCAAAACTGGGAATATAATCCCAGAGAAGGGGGGAAAAACGGTCAGCTATTTTTAAGTTGAAGAAACAATATGATTAGGTTATATATACATGCGTATATCCTACATAAACAATGTAT
Source organism: Nerophis lumbriciformis (assembly GCF_033978685.3). Lineage (NCBI taxonomy): Eukaryota > Metazoa > Chordata > Actinopteri > Syngnathiformes > Syngnathidae > Nerophis > Nerophis lumbriciformis. The sequence goes on along the minus strand of NC_084561.2, from coordinate 18,724,431 downwards.
GAATACATTAGATATCTATATATCTTAAAGACCTATAGACTGTATCTCTGTTGCTGCAGCAGCAGAGAGTTTATTCTGTCTTGACACTTTGTATTGATATTTTGTATTACATTCTTCCCTTAAATGATAATGTTTACAGTGATTGTTTTATATGTATTTTTTATGTATGTCGCTTTGGATAAAAGCATTTGCCAAATACTTAAACGTAAACATATATAAACACCTGAAAGTCTTTATATTAGCTAAAACCACCAATCTGTTTCAGTGGATTCGGAATAAAACCAAATTACGTTTCACCCAACAATGAACAATCAAAGATCTTTGTTCCTTCTCAACTCTGTGGTAATATTCTTTTCACAAAATACAACCAATAGTACGTTAATGTTAAATCTTACTTGTGAAAAGTAATCCCCCGATTCCTATTTTCAACAGTCCGCTCATTTGAGCAGGAAAAGGCTGAACACCAACCCGGCATCTTTGTTTTCTACCTGTCAAATGTCAGTTTAGGCTGCTCGCCGGCTCCTTATCACCACTTCAAGATGGCGGCCGGATTTCTTGAGTCACAGCAGCCAATGCTGCGTCTACTTCTAAGATGTCTACGGATGAAAGTGTGTGCACGGGAGGAAATACCTGTTGGAATTGGGCTGGTTGTTAGCATAAAAATTGAAAATAGCATCAACTTCTTCTGGAGTCTACAATACATTATATTACTTTAATTTGTTTTCACGCAAAAAAACAACATATTTTTAAGGTGTGACTGCTTCAATTTTGTCAGGACGGTGCGCCACTATCGATTCAATACCATGTAGTTACATGAGCAGTATGGGTCATACCAATGCTGATAATGATACTTCAAATGTTCAAGATCATAGACTTATTGCTCAGTGGACTTGTGGTTTGAGTGTCCGCCCTGAGATCGGTTGGTCGTGAGTTCAAACCCCGGCCGAGTCATACCAAAGACTATAAAAATGGGACCCATTACCTCCCTGCTTGCCACTCAGTATCAAGGGTTGGAATTGGGGGTTAACTCACCAAAATGATTCCCGAGCGTGGCCACCGCTGCTGCTCACTGCTCTCCTCAGCTCCCAGTAGGTGGAACAAGGGGATGGGTCAAATGCAGAGGGTAATTTCACCCCACCTGGTGCGTGTGTGACTATCAGTGGTACTTTAACTTTATTAAAGGTTGTAATCACAAATATAATCAGACAAAAACACAGGATGGTGGTGTAACAATATCTATTAAATATTTAAATTATTTCCTATTATTGGCAGTCAATGTTTATTTATATAGCCCTAAATCACGAGTGTCTCAAAGGGCTGCACAAGTTACAACGACATCCTTGGCTCAGATCCCACATCAGGGCAAGAAAAAACTCAACCCAATGGGATTTAAATCCTTAGGTTTTCTTTTTATTGTGTCCAAAGACTTATTTCCTGAGTTTGTAAACAATAACAAAAACGACTAAAGCTTTTTGCTCATAATAAATATCTGTCAAGCCACTGTGGTATCGACCTGATACTATACCACTGGGTATTGTTACTGTCAATATTTGTATCGATCTTTCCACATTTGTTTACATTCAAGAGCTCTAGCTTGTGGTTAGCGTTTAGCATATCCTCCTACGGTGTTTAGTGTAGTATGTTTTATATACTGTGTTTATTTAATTAATTTATTTGAGACTATTTGATGCTTTATTTACCTTTTCATTATTATTATTATTATTATTATTATTTTATTTATTATTATTATTATTATTTCCACATTAAGCATACATAATTGAATTGAGTGAGCACTGACGATCGGAGCTGTGGAGAGAGATCCTTTTTGCTGTGGACTGTGTGTGACGCCCTGTTTTTGTTTCTATTCAAAAAAAGGTATGTCTGTTATGAGTTTCTTTTGGCATAGTTTATTGTATAAAAACATAAAAAGAGTTGATGTGGGTGGGAAAGATGAGGTGTATTGCTGCACATATTAAGGATCCTTTTTCTTAATATATATTGTTATTTGCTGAAGTATATATTTTATATACTGTGTTTATTTAATTAATTTATTTGAGACTATTTTATGCTTTATTTACCTTTTCATTATTATTATTATTATGATTTTCATTATTATTATTATTATTTTCATTATTATTATTATTATTATTATTATTATTAATATTTCCACATTAAGCATGAATAATTGAATTGAGTGAGCACTGACGCTCGGAGCTGGTGAATAAATCCTCCACTATTCAACTCCTGTGTGTGCGCCTCACTACAAGATACACAACGCAGAACAGTGACTGTTACAAAACCCCAGTGAAATGGCTTTGCAGTTGCACTGTCGAGGGACATTAGTCGCTCGCAAAAATGCTACAGTGCGTTGAGGATGTTTGTTCGATTTGTCACTGTTAAAATTGCTGGACAGAGCTTGAATGTGTCATCAGCAGTGTTGGGTTAGTTACTGAAAACCAGTAACTAGTTACAGTTACTAGTTACTTTATTTCAAAAGTAACTCAGTTACTAACTCAGTTACTTACACCAAAAAGTAATGCGTTACTGTGAAAAGTAACTATTTAGTTACTTCTACTTTTTGTTTTTAAAGCTCCCATTAATGCCCTTTTAGCCTTCATTTCAGTACTGTTATTGCACTGGAGAATAATACAATCTGTTGATCAACTTGACATGCATTTGCATCACTGAACTCTGCTAAGCAATGTGCTCTACATACAACACACAAAGACAAAGATATGTTTCAAAGGGCCAATTTATTTCAGGCCAGAACAAATTGACAAAACTATTTTAAATAGCTGCAACATAACATACATAAGTAACAAACAGCATAATAACACTAACACTAACCACGTTAAACCCAGATTCCAAACTAACAAAGGTCTTAACTCATTCTCTTTCTATGCCACTTCAATATGAAATCCACTCCCAACAGGTGTAAAATAAAGGGCATCTCTATCCTCCTTCAAAACCGCACTAAAAGAACATCTCCAGGCAAGTACAACCTTAAACTAACACCCTCCCTTCCACATAATACCTCTTCGGATTGTAAATAATCAAATGTAGACATTTTTTCTTATACTTTCTGATCTCTCTCTCTGTGTCCACTACTTGCTATACATATCCTACCAAGTCAGTCCTACACTGTTTCAATGTCCATTTCTCTGATGATGCAATTGTTGATGCTGATTGTTGATGACAGAAGTGTTGATACCAACCACACCCAACGGTTTACATTGTATTGCGCACCCCCCTCCCCTCCCCTCACCTCCCCACACCCGCACACACACACAGAGAGCGCAGAGGAAGAATCAGAAGCACGTCTCTGCTTCGCTGCCATAAAACACGATCAGATCCTCAGTTTCTAGCCGATACTACATACAAAATAACGTAAAATATGCAGTAACGCATCATTTAGTAACGGTAACTGAGTTACTGAATATAAAAAATAACGCGTTAGATTACTAGTTACCGCCGAAACTAACGGCGTTACAGTAACGCGTTACTTTGTAACGCGTTAGTCCCAACACTGGTCATCACCAGTGTACATTATCAATGATGTTAAGATAGTATTAAAATCTCTATTGTCGGCCAGATTGTGTATATCGTCTAGATCGCTGAAACCTAATCAGAACCAGGTTTTTCCTGATGAAGTGATGTTTGTACTGTTCTCTGTCACTGTGCTACTGTCAGCACATCTGGTATTGTCTACTAACATCCTATAATATGTTCAGTAAAGTTAGCATCACAGACTAAGCTAACATGGACTTAAATTGTGATCAGTCCAGTTGCCATATACCGCCTAATAACGTTGAAAATGACATGAGCACTCTGCCGAAGTCATCAAAGTTAATGTCTGGACACTTGCAGACGCCTCCTGAAGTACGTTTGATGTTTCCAACAACACTTTGCTTTTCCTTCGGGCCTCTTTGTGGAACTGTACTCTGAGCGTGGACTTACTGCAGCCGCAAATAGATGCTCTGTAAGTTTAGTCGGAGGTGTCAGGAGGCACAGAGTTACAAACATTCATGCTGCTTTTCCCCTTGTGTTGTGACGTTGACCTGCAGAGCGTTCATTCAATCAAACGCAATTGAATTGAGCTATTTTGGTCATGCAAAGTCCTTGATAAAATGCATGCCGCCGATTTTCCATTTTTAGCCGTATTTGGAGATAATTTGATCAGCCAGCATTGCTATCACATGAGGCCAGAAAGACTGACCTCAACAGGATTGGAGTTGGTTGGCATTTTTGGAAAAGTCGAACTTTAACACCAATCTTCTCACAAAGCATTCGGTTGTTTACAATATTTTGCGAAAATATAAGATTTGAGCCCAACTCCTGATTAATTCCTTGCTTAGAAAGTGTGTCTGGGTACTTTTGTGTATTTAGAGGAGGAGGGCAAACTTGGTCAATAGGTCCTTTTTCATCAAAATTTCAGGAAGTTCCTGTAGAAGTGTGTGTGTGTGTTTTGTGTTTGTGCCACATTTCACAGTTCAGACTGAGGACGTATGGATGAGTGGTGCAGTATATTTCTAAAGTGATACCATGTCATTAAACGGACAATAATAGGTCATATTTATTTGTCAAATTTCTTTCACAAAAGTGCAGGTAAATAAAATAAAAATCAATAAGATACAAAATGATATGGGTTAAAAACAAAGTGTATCGAATTTTATATAAAAAGTCAGGATTTTGTCCACAGTGTCCAACAGTCAGAAAGTCCTCCCCTCAGCAATGATGAATTCAGACGAGTCCTTATGGTCCATTTCAGCTGTAAATAACTATATATTATAATAAATGTCAATGTTTATATCACGCCGACAACTTTAAATTTAGCATTAGCAGTAAGTTCACTCTGCTTGAGGCTGATAACAACTCAAATTAGACTTAGACAAACTTTATTGACCCACAAAGGAAATTGTTCCACACAGTAGGTCAGTTAAAAGGCTGGAAAGGATAATGCAGGTATAAGGTAGACTAAAAATGTACCATAGTAGCAATATAAAATATAACATATATGCAGTGTTGGCGCTAGGAATCTTCAAAATGGGGATCCAGTAAATTTTCGGGGTCCCACTTTTTTGTAAGCGTTTTGAAAACAAATGATAAATGTATGCATTATCCTGTTATATCTCACATTCTATATTGTGTTTTGGAAAAAGGTTGTCATAAACGTGAATAATGTAAACTTACGACACCGGTATGTTTTAGCTCTTTCATGGCGAGTTTATTGACAGATATAAGTAAGAACTTTACACTACTTTATATTAGAAATGGCACTAAAATATTTTGATAGATTTTTGAGCGCCGTGTGTAATGTTCTATATTTTCAATTTAAAATGTTGGTGTTGTTTACTTGAGACTTATCTTTTATGTTTGACTGCCATCTTACTGGTCACACTTATAATTACACCCTGTACTAAATAAAATAGTGTAGCGTCCCGGAATAGCTTACCAGTAGCAAGTGAACTGCAGCCAAGTTCCCCTGCTACGGGGAAGTGTCAAAAAGGACGTGTTTGCGTTAATCGGCCGTTAAAAAAAAAAAAAAAAAAAAAAGAGAGAACATCTGCAGAATTCTACTGTAGAATTTACAGTGGGTTTTTTTTTACAGCATAATACTGTAAATGGTAAGACAATACCACTTTTTTTTGGGTACAATTCTGGCCATTGAGCTGCAAATTCTTTTTACTGTAAAACGTTCAATTGTAGTTTTTAACAGTGTATTACTGTTAATTGTAACTTCGTACCACTGTTTTCTTTTTAAGGGACAATTCTCTCCACTGAGCTGCAAATTCGTTTTACTGTAAAAGCTATTGCAATTTTTACAATGTACAATTTCATGGATAGCCTGCTTTGAAATCATAAGTCAAGCAGATATTTAGGTATTTATTTTTATTCAAACAAAAAATGGAGGTAAAAAGATAAAGCACTTTATTATTATTACCACACATTATTACCAGGTTTTCCCTGGCCATATAACATTTTGTGGTGGGCCAGATCTGGCCCCCAGGCCTTGAGTTTGACATCAGTCATATGGAGTATGTGTAAATATGTTCATATTGAAGCTACTTCACGCCAAAAAGAACAAAAACCTCCAAAGATGATGAGTCAGTGTTCCAATAGGCCTTTTCACTCACAGATTTGAGCAAACAGCAGAATGAGAGTCGTATCTCAACATCTGGTATCAAGCCGCCTTTGTCTATTTGACGCAGAACCTTGAAAAGGCGGATTATTGTTATTGCTCGCTGGGTTGCTTTTACACGACAACACCGCATTCTGCAATTAATTAAGGATGACGATCATCAGCGACATACAAAAACAAACACATACAAATCACTTCCAACACAAGTCAGTGTTGGGTTGGTTTGTATAACAACATCGGGAAAACCAATTGCGATTTGTATTCACACTAAAATGCAAATCTAATTTCAAAATTAGGCAGATTTGTGATTTTAGTTAACAAGCTGCATTTACAATTATTACAAAACTCAGCTGCACGTGTGCTGACGAGGACCGGAGGGCGGTTTTAATGTCGCTGCATTTGACTCCCTGTCTGCTTCAGGTTCGATTTTAAAGTTCTCGTATTAGTTTTTAAATGTCTTAATGGTCTTGTGCCTTCTTATCTATCTGACCTGCTTTTACTCTATCAACCCTCGTGGATCCTGAGGTCCTCTGGCACTGGCCTTTTATCTTTACCAAATGCCAGAGCAAAGACCCACGGTGAAGCGGCATTTAGCCACTATGGCCCTCACCTGTGGAACAGCTTGCCAGAGAGCCTCAGGACTGCAGGGAGTGTTGAAATTAAAAAAAGAAGCTAAAGGCACACCCGTAATCAGGCTTTTTACTGATCATGTTAATATTTTTGATTTTTATAATTTTACATCCATCCATCCATCTTCTTCCGCTTATCCGAGGTCGGGTCGCGGGGGCAGCAGCCTAAGCAGAGAAGCCCAGACTTCCCTCTCCCCAGCCACTTCGTCCAGCTCTTCCCGGGGGATCCCGAGGCATTCCCAGGCCAGCCGGGAGACATACGGTAGTCTTCCCAACGTGTCCTGGGTCTTCCTCGTGGCCTCCTACCAGTCGGACGTGCCCTAAACAGCTCCCGAGGGAGGCGATCGGGTGGCATCCTGACCAGATGCCCGAACCACCTCATCTGGCCTCTTGATGTGGAGGAGCAGCGGCTTTACTTTGAGCTCCCCCCGGATGACAGAGCTTCTCACCCTATCTCTAAGGGAGAGCCCCGCCACCTGGCGGAGGAAACTCATTTCGGCCGCTTGTACCCGTGATCTTGTCCTTTCGGTCATAACCCAAAGCTCATGACCATAGGTGAGGATGGGAACGTAGATTGACCGGTAAATTGAGAGCTTTGCCTTCCGGCTCAGCTCCTTCTTCACCACAACGGATCGATACAGCGTCCGCATTACTGAAGACGCCGCACCGATCCGCCTGTCGATCTCACGATCCACTCTTCCCTCACTCGTGAACAAGACTCCGAGGTACTTGAACTCCTCCACTTGGGGCAAGATCTCCTCCCCAACCGGAGATGGCACTCCACCCTTTTCCGGGGCATGTCTACTTCCGAGTTTACTTTCGTAACCACTGCAGGACGTGCAACTTCAATCTGGCCCGACCTTGCTGAGGTAATAGTGAAAACGTAGACTGGAGTTTTCACTATAGTAATGCGGGCGTTGCTGATAGAACGGATTGGGTTGGATAATAAACGCTGACAAAGGGTCTTCAAATGATTTATAATTAGAGATGTCCGATAATGGCTTTTTTGCCGATATCCGATATTCCGATATTGCCCGACTCTTAATTACGGATTCCGATATCAACCGATACCGATATATACAGTCGTGGAATTAACACATTATTATGCCTAATTTTGTTGTGATGCCCCGCTGGATGCATTAAACAATGTAACAAGGTTTTCCAAAATAAATCAACTCAAGTTATGGAAAAAATTGCCAACATGGCACTGCCATATTTATTATTGAAGTCACAAACTGCATTATTTTTTTTAACATGCCTCAAAACAGTGGCTTGGAATTTGGGACATGTTCTCCCTGAGAGAGCATGAGGAGGTTGAGGTGGGTGGGGGGGTTAGCGGGTAGCGTGGGGTGTATATTGTCAGAAGAGTTAGTGCTGCAAGGGGTTCTGGGTATTTGTTCTGTTGTGTTTATGTTGTGTTACGGTGGGGATGTTCTCCCAAAATTAGTTTGTCATTCTTGTTTGGTGTGGGTTCACAGTGTGGCGCATATTTGTAACAGTGTTAAAGTTGTTTATACGGCCACCCTCAGTGTGACCTGTATGGTTGTTGACCAAGTATGCATTGCATTCACTTGTGTGTGTGTGTGTGTGTGTGTGAGAAAAGCCGTAGATGTTATGTGATTGGGCCGGCATGCAAAGGCAGTGCCTTTAAGGCACGCCGCCAATATTGTTGTGTGGGTGGAAAACCGGAGAAATTCGGGAAAATGGTTGCCCCGGGAGATTTTCGGGAGGGGCACTGAAATTCGGGAGTCTCCCGGGAAAATCTGGAGGGTTGGCAAGTATGCCTGGGAGACTCTGTACTTCTCCCATCCGTGTACCACTCCGTACAGCGGCGTTTTAAAAAGTCATAAATTTTACTTTTTGAAACCGATACCGATCATTTCCGATATTACATTTTAAAGCATTTATCGGCCGGTAATATCGGCAGTCCGATATTATCGGACATCTCTAGTCGGTACCTAATAAAAGTACCGAATTCGGTAGTCATCCCTACTTATTAGCAGTAATGTGGGAACTTTGGGTCTTGTGAAAACTAGTTCTATTCAGTCGTAACCACAACAGAGTCTTCTTTGGTCATCTGCCCTGAGGAAGAAACACAACATGCATTCATGTTGTTCCAAGATCGTATGAATGGACTTTTGTCAACGAGTTCAAAGAAAGCCATAAAATATGTATTTTGTTTTTACAAAGTGTCCAACATCTTGTCCTCCTCCGTCTCACTGGACTGGACGTGTTTCAGCTGGACTCTGTGGCTCACGTCACTCGAACAGTACCAAGAGTAGGCCATGTTGTTGTCAGGATGTATTTTGAGGTTCCACCGTTGCAAGTATTTACAGCCGTCTGGCACTTTAAGTATATTGGAAGCGTATGAAAATAACCTGCAGCGCTCATGTTCATGGGAATGCAGGCGCGTGCTACCTGATACACGAGGCTGACTGATGTGTTTGTATGATTATTTGGACACACTTCAGGTGTGGGATTGAAGCATTATGGCTGTGATTATTTTCGGAGTTGATCTTTGTCTTCTGTATGGTAACTTGTCAGTTACATCAGTGGTCCCCAATCACCGGTCCGTGGCGCATTTGCTTCCCGGGCCGCACAGAGACATTAAATCAGTGGTTCTTAACCTGGGTTCGATCGAACCCTAGGGGTTCGGTGAGTCGGCCTCAGTTGTTCTGCGGAACCTCCGCCACGGAGGTAAAGACACATCCGACTTATCGTGTAAATAAAAACTTCTCCCTATCAGCGTATTATAGATACCCCCAAACAATGTTCCCTCTAATTTTCCATCTGATTTGCAGGTTGTTTGATTGATCGATTGAAACTTTTACTAGCAGATTGCAAAGGAAGAGAATACACAGTACAGTTTACACAGTACAGTACATATTCCGTACAATTGACCACTAAATGGTAACACCCCAATAAGTTTTTCAATTTGTTTAAGTCGGGGTCCCCGTTAATCAATTCATGGTAATGTGTGTAAGGTGTGAGTTCATGCACTGTGTTGGTTTTGTTCTTTGAACAAGTTGATGTTCATTTTGTGCACCAGTAAAAAAACACAACTTTTTCTTGAATTTGAAATTTAAAAAAAAAAATTCCCTAAAGAAGGGTTCGGTGAATGCGCATATGAAATTAGTGGGGTTCGGTACCTCCAAGTTTAAGAACCACTGCATTAAATAATTTATAACCGACCGCATTTTCTCCTACTTAACTTTGGCCAGTCCCACCAGACACAGCAATAACCTTGTTCATAGATGTATTATAAAACTCCTGATAGGAAGTCGCCATTTGCGATATTTGTTACATGGGACAATTCACATTAATAAACATCTAAAATATAAAGGTGCCAAATCATATCCAAAAGCTAGGTTCCATCTGCAGTCCGCGGCAGGTTGATGACCTAAAATCAGGAACAAAGTGACCATAGTAGTTCAGGTGCATAAGGCACATGGAGAAGTGTTAAATTGTTGCATCTAAGTGTGCTGAAGGAAAAAAATACACATCTCCTTTGGCCTAGTAAGTTAAAGTGCTGCTATTATTGCACACAGTCCTATTACACAAGCAATAACGGATGTATTTACGCATGCAAAATTGGACCAAAAAAAGCTGCCGTTAGTGTATCTATCTATGAAATATTGCACAAAATATGAATACCGTATTTTCCGCACTATAAGGCGCACCGGACTATAAGGCGCACCTTCAATGAATGGCCTATTTTAGAACTTTGTTCATATATAAGGCGCACCGCATTATAAGGCGCATAGAATAGACGCTACAGTAGAGGCTGGGGTTACGTTATGCATCCATTAGATGGAGCTGCGCTAAAGGGAATGTCAACAAAACAAATAGTGATTGTACTGACACTTCTACTTGCTGCTCTCTGTTCAACAACCCACTGTTTAAGTTTGTCCTCCAACTGTAGCCATCTCGCTTTGTTCTCTCGTAAACTCTGTTTAGTCTTCTTTACTTGGAGCATGTCATCATGTTGCTTCCTCCACTTCCGCACCATTGATTCGTTAATGTTAAATTCTCTCGCTGCTGCTCTATTCCCGTGTTCTACTGCGTGACTGATCGCCTTGAGTTTAAACTCTGCGTCGTAAGCGTGTCTTTTAATAGGAGCCATTTTTGAATCTTTACATAAAGTTTAGGTCTCGCAACTACGATAATCAGCCGCCGACTTCATTTTCCCCCGTAGAAGAAGAAGTTCTTCTTCTACGGAAAGCAGCCGTAGAAGGGGGAAAATTAAGTCTGCGTAGTTACCGTAGTTGCGAGACCTGTTGTGGCTCAATATTGGTCCATATATAAAGCGCACCGCATTATAAGGCGCACTGTCAGCTTTTGATGAAATTGGAGGTTTTAGGTACGCCTTATAGTGCGGAAAATACGGTACATAACTTTTAGAATGGAAATAGAAATCCCATAGAAATCTATTGGAACTAATGGCAAGTATTTTTATCTTTTATTATATAGCCATGCTCTTGTCCTTGAATGGGATGTATCACCTATAACAGTGACAAGCGGTGAGGTTCATGACTGGTGAGGCACTGACTTCATCACAGTCAGATTTACAAACATATGAACCCTAAATAGTATCTTATTCACCATTTGATTGGCAGCAGTTAACGGGTTATGTTTAAAAGCTCATACCAGCATTCTGCCCTGCTTGGCACTCAGCATCAAGGGTTGGAATTGGGGGTTAAATCACCAATAATTATTCCCGGGCGCGGCGCCGCTGCTGCCCACTGCTCCCCTCACATCCCAGGGGGTGAGCAAGGGGATGGGCCAAATGCAGAGGACAAATTTCACCACACCTAGTGTGTGTGTGACAATCATTGGTACTTTAACTTAACTTTACACAAACTGTATCACAAAAAAAAGCACATTTAATAAAAATAAAAAAACGTTATTATGGTCTTACCTTTACTTATAAGTGCGGGAACAGTGGTGTTCGTGTCGGAGGAGTTGTGAATGAATGAAATATGAAATCCGTGCTGCAGTCTGCAGGTGTACCTAATGCTGTGTCCCTGCAGTCGTTCACGGCTCCTCCGGCGCGAGCAATGTTGTTTTTGCACTTTTTGGCTTCTTGTTAAGTGACTTTTTTTGGGTGGATTCGGTCTTGCACGTGGAGGGTTTGGGCTTTGGTTGGTGTGGCGCTCCCGTCGGGGGGTGCAGTCTGCGGCGGAGGTGCAATAACCGGCACCAGGAGGCGGGGTTACGTGAGCCTCAGCCAGTGCGTCTTCGCAGCAGTTTTATGATTGCTCAGCACAAGAAATACGTTACACACATACAGTTGTTGACAAAATACACTGTACATTATATACCTCAACTAACTAAACTATGGAAATGTATAATATAATTCATATAGCAATACGGTCTCACTGCACAGTAGACCAGCAGTTAGCCGAGTCCACAATCCATGGTGAGGCACAATTGAGTGACGTGCCTCAACTGGCTGCTGATCACCGCACCGTCTCTTCTCAGTATTTGAACGACAAATGTGAAAATTCAGCGATTTTGAATAAAAATAATCTAAAACTGGTGAAGTTAAACGGAAAACAACTTTATGGTATAATCACTGGATACATATAACAATTTAATAAAATGTTTTTCTTTTTACATTTTTTTTCTTTCCATGGGGCCTCACCTGCCTCCAGTGACCGCACGTCACTGACCTATAACCCATCAGATACTAAAGCCAAAAAAATGCTTACTACGAGCAAAAATTTGTAAAAAAACCAAACTCTATGGATAGCTTTTTTGCATTGGGGTGGTATAGCTCGGTTGGTAGAGTGGCCGTGCCTGCAACTTGAGGGTTCCAGGTTCGATCCCCGCTTCCGCCATCCTAGTCACTGCTTTTGTGTCCTTGGGCAAGACACTTTACCCACATGCTCCCAGTGCCACCCACACTGGTTTAAATGTAACTTAGATATTGGGTTTCACTATGTAAAAGCACTTTGAGTCACTAGAGAAAAGCGCTGTATAAATATAATTCACTTCTCTTCACTTCACTAAGGGAAAAGTCCAGGGGCTCCTAAAATGTCAACATCATAGTGAGATTTTTCACGTACCGTATTTTTCGGACTATAAGTCGCTCCGGAGTATAAGTCGCACCGGCCGAAAATGCATAATAAAGAAGGAAAAAAACATATATAAGTCCCATTTTTGGCGGAAATTTATTTGATAAAACCCAACACCAAGAATAGACATTTGAAAGGCAATTTAAAATAAATAAAGAATAGTGAACAACAGGCTGAATAAGTGTACGTTATATGAGGCATAAATAACCATCTGAGAACGTGCCTGGTATGTTAACGTAACATATTATGGTAAGAGTCATTCAAATAACTATAACATATAGAACATGCTATACGTTTACCAAACAATCTGTCACTCCTAATCGCTAAATCCCATGAAATCTTATACGTCTAGTACAGGGGTCGGCAACCCGCGGCTCTAGAGCTCTTTAGCGGCGCCCTAGTGGCTCTCTGGAGCTTTTTCAAAAATGTATGAAAAATGGAAAAAGATGAGGAGAAAAACAATCTATTTTTTGTTTTAATATGGTTTCTGTAGGAGGACAAACATGACACAAACCTCCCTAATTGTTACAAAGCACACTGTTTATATTAAACATGCTTCACTGATTCGAGTATTTGGCGAGCGCCGTTTTGTCCTACTAATTTTGGCGGTCCTTGAACTCACCGTAGTTTGTTTACATGTATAACTTTCTCCGACTTTCTAGGACGTGTTTTATGCCACTTCTTTTTCTTTCTCATTTTGTCTACCAAACTTTTAAGGTTGTGCATGAAAGGTGAGTTTTGTTGATGTTATTGACTTGTTGGAGTGCTAATCAGACATATTTGGTCACTGCATGACTGCAAGCTAATCGATGCTAACATGCTATTTAGGCTAGCTATATGTACATATTGCATCATTATGCCTCGTTTGTAGCTATATTTGAGCTCATTTAGTTTCCTTTAAGTCCTCTTAATTCAATTCATATCTCATGACACACTATCTGTATGTAATATGGCTTTTAATTTTTTGCGGCTCCAGACAGATTTGTTTTTGTATTTTTGGTCCAATATGGCTCTTTCAACATTTTGGGTTGCCGACCCCTGGTCTAGTATCTTACGGGAATCAACTAAATAATATTATTTGATATTTTACGGTAATGTGTTAATAATTTCACACATAAGTCGCTCCTGAGTATAAGTCGCACCCCCGGCCAAACTATGAAAAAAAACTGTGACTTATAGTCCGAAAAATACGGTATTCATTTTTCATGCACTTATTTGCTATATTTATCTGCCACACGTGGAAGGCCGGTCCATGAAAATAATGCTTGCATTAAACCGGTCCCTGGTGCAAAAAAAGGTTGGGGACTCCTGAGTTACATGATGTCTAAAAGCTGCGATTTGGTCAGGGAAAAAAGACAATAGTGTTTGTTTGTTTTGTGTGTCCTCAAAAGAGACATTCTGTCTGCTGCCTTGTCCACTACTGCTAAAAATACTCTGGAATGAGGCGTTCATCTACCACCAGACAGTGTACTGTACTTTTTTTCAAGCTTTCACACCACATTTGGTTCAACCAAACTGTTGTGCTGACAACACCAAAAAAGATTCCAAACAAAATGCTTCCTTGTTGGTAGAACAAAACCATGACAGCTTTGAACTGTTTTGGCATCAAACAAAAAAGGTTGCATTCATGTGCTGATGTATTTCTGTCATGTAGACATCATTTTCTCATAGCGATAAAGCTGATCCAATTAATCAGATTTTTGCACAAGTAATTGTGGTCTACATCAGTAAATAGTCTAAACATGTGTATTTAAATCAGGGGTGTCAAACATACGGCCCGAGGACCGGATCAGGCCCATGAACAGGTTTTATCCGGCGGGATGAGTTTGCTAAGTATAAAAATGAGCCGAAATTTTTGAATGAAAGAAACTGCTGTTCTAAATGTGTCCACTAGATGTCACAATAGCAATTATTTGTATCTTTGTAGATGATGCTACATATGTAAACAAATAAATAAACAAACCACATGATGTTATTAGTGCACCAGTTGAGGAAAATGAGCAAGCTACATAAATAACATCTTGTAATTTGATTTTGATAATTTTTTTTTTATCTTGATAGATTGAAAATTAACACCAATGAGTTGACTGATGAACATTATCACATCATTTATTCAGAAAGTATAAATAACGACAAATAAAGATATAATGCTATTAACCGCAACATGTAGGTGTAAAAAAAACCTAACATTATGATTTGTACATTTTCAGAGAGTGCTTGTTCGATTTTTGAACAAAGAAAACAATCTGAAGTTGTCTTTATTTTTAAATGATCATGCCGCGATTTTACCTGTCCGGCCCACTTGGGAGAAGATTATTCTCCATGTGGCCCCCCATCTAAAATGACTTTGACACCCCTTTACTTCAAGTAAAGTTGAATTTAGTTTGTTGAATGATTATATTTTAGTTGAGAAATTGTCAAAAACTGCAAAGGGTATATTGTTAAAAATAATAATTGTGTGGAATTGATTGTTGATATTTGCATTTTTTAAAGCAATTTAGACTAAATGGATTGCACTACTGGGCTTCAACCAGTAGGGGCAGTTAGGGCTAGACGATAATCACGATTATTTTTGATTGATATTGAAATCACGATTAGTAACACAATTATTCATCGATTTTAAAACATATCTTTTTTAATAATAAAAACAAAGGCTATGAATTAGGAACAAATAAACTAAAACACACACAAAAATATTAATTGTAACAACAATAAATAAAAATAAGAATAGCAATATAAAAAAAAATCACTTTTTACCGGTTACATTTTTGGGAAATCCGTTTTTTCTTTTTTATACTTATTTCACAACAGTCGAGTGTGTGGTTTTTGTGTCATCAATAACATATGATAAAATGTTTGTTAGATAAATACAAAAATCCTCACATGTATTGGTCCAATACATATTTGGACAATTTTGACCAGTATTTGAAGTCATAACATAACGTGTAAGGTACTTTTTGAAACCTTAATTTTGTTAGCGTAGTCAGACTGAATGTTGCCAACATGGCACTGCCATATTTATTATTGAAGTCACAAAGTGCATTATTTTTTTTAACATGCCTCAAAACAGCAGCTTGGAATTTGGGACATGCTCTCCCTGAGAGAGCATTAGGAGGTTGAGGTGGGGGAGGGTAGCGGGGGTGTATATTGTAGCGTCCCGGAAGAGTTAGTGCTGCAAGGGGTTCTGGGTATTTGTTCTGTTGTGATACTGTGCGGATGTTCTCCCGAAATGTGTTTGTCATTCTTGTTTGGTGTGGGTTCACAGTGTGGCGCATATTTGTAACAGTGTTAAAGTTGTTTATACGGCCACCCTCAGTGTGACCTGTATGGCTGTTCATCAAGTATGCCTTGCATTCACTTGTGTGTGTGAAAAGCCGTAGATATTATGTGACTGGGCTGGCACTCAAAGGAAGTGCCTTTAAGGTTTATTGTGCTCTGTACTTCTCCCTACGTCCGTGTACCACTTCGTACAGCGGTGTTTTAAAAAGTCATAAATTATTTATTTTTTGAAACCGATACCGATTATTTCCGAACCGATACCGATCATTTCCGATATTACATTTTAAAGCATTTATCGGCCGATAATATCGGCAGCCCGATATTATCGGACATCTCTACACATTTGTAGTTGTCTCCCCGTATTTCTACACAATTATTCTCCTTGATTTTTCTGCACAGCTAAAAACAAAAACAAAATACAGCAGAAAAGTTAAACACAAGATCACTATAATCATTAATAGAAGTAAACATTTTCAAATAACATGCACATGTACACAAAAACAGTAATAACTAGGGATGTCCGATAATAACTTTTTGCCGATATCCGATATTCCGATATTGTCCAACTCTTTAGTTACCGATACCGATATCAACCGATACCGATATCAACAGATACATGCAGTCGTGGAATTAACACATTATTATGTCTAATTTGGACAACCAGGTATGGTGAAGATAAGGTACTTTTTAAAAATAATAATAAAATAAGATAAATAAATTAAACATTTTCTTTAATACAAAATAAATAAAACAATATAAAAACAGTTACATAGAAACTAGTAATTAATGAAAATTAGTAAAATTAACTGTTAAAGGTTAGTACTAAGGCTGCAGCTAACGATTATTTTTCTATCGATTAATCTATAGATAATTTTTTCGATTAATCGGTTAATCTATAGATTATTTTTTTCGATTAATCTATGGATTATTTTTCCTTTTACCGATTATTTTTTTTATTTAAAATGAAGATGAAAAAAATAAATGTAGGCCAGTTTTTTCAAAAGGCATGGCTTTTATTTACAAAAAAAAAAGTATGGCCACTCAGTCAACATTGACAACATGACAAAATATTCTGTAACAATGTAAACATTTAACAAAATTAAAAGTAGCTTATTTGCTTTTAATGTGCAAATATAAAAGTAAACATCCAGTGCAAATCTTAATATTCTGCAATAGTATAAGCATTTCAAAAGTAAAAGTATTGCTTATTTTGCTTTAAAATGTGCAAAAATAAAGATAAACATCCAATTCAAAAAAGTGCAAAACGGAAATATTCTGTAACAACAGTGTAAACATTTCAACAAAAGTAAAAGTATTGCTTATTTGCTAAAATGTGCAAAAATAAAGATAAACATCCAATACAAAAAAGTGCAAAACGAAATATTCTGTAACAGTGTAAACATTTCAACAAAAGTAAAACTTTTGCTTATTTTGCTTAATAACACAACAATGATAGTATGATTAAAGTGAAAGTTAATTGTTCGTTTGTACATAGTATACGTAATTGTTAATGTTGTAAAAGGTATTTGCACAACTAATTAACGTTAGCGTTAAAGAGGAGCGCGTCTTTGTAAACACTGAACAGGCACGCCAAACGCTCCTCTCAGAGCGAAACGGTGCTTTAGTTTATGAATTTACAACGCAGATACAAATGACACATTCATGTTTTTGTGTAATGATGACAACGTATACTCACGCGGACGATTGACTAGTTGATGGTGATGGCAAGAACGCTGCCGTTGTGCTGCTATGATAGGCCATTTCCGCTCGACACAGTGTGCATACAACAACATTATTAGCAGAGGTGGGTAGAGTAGCCAGAAATTTTACTCAAGTAAGAGTACTGTTACTTTAGAGATTTATTACTCAAGTAAAAGTAAGGAGTAGTCACCCAAATATTTACTTGAGTAAAAGTAAAAAGTATGTTGTGAAAAAACTACTCAAGTACTGAGTAACATACACACACATATCATATATATATATATATATATATATATATATATATATGATATGTGTGTGTGTATATATATATATATATACATACATTGATATATACAGTATATAATTTATATTTATTTATTTTGCCGTTTTTGTTTACATGTTAAAGGTGTTTTAATAATTATACATGCATGTTTAACATATAGATTCCTTTCTTTCATGAAGACAAGAATATAAGTTGGTGTATTACCTGATTCTGATGACTTGCATTGATTGTAATCAGGAAGCAGTGCTGGTAACGTCCACGTTTTCAAATGGAGGAGAAAAAAAGTTCCTCCTTTCTGTCTAATACCACATGAAAGTGGTTGTTATTTGGCATCTTATTTGTCCACCTTCCATATTCGTTTTTATACCCTTTACAAGAAATACATTGGCGGCAAACTCCGTAGCTTGCTAGCTTGTTTGCGCTGGCTTTCGGAGACTCTTATTTTGAAAGCGCAGGCGCGATGGAGCGGGACTTTTATTGTGAAGACAGGAACTGTGCAGTCAGTCTTTACGGTTGAAATAAAAAAAAGGGTCTTTTTTCCTTCACACTTTTGATTGATTGATTGGAACTTTTATTAGTAGATTGCACAGTACAGTGCATATTCCGTACAATTGACCACTAAATGGTAACACCCGAATTTAGCTCGGAGCCAGTCAGGTCATGTGACCCCTGGCTCTGTTTGATTGGTCCAACGTCACCAGTGACTGCATCTGATTGGTGGAACGGAGTGAAACGTCACCAGTAAGGCAGGCACTATGAAGGTCTGTCTGACAGACCAAAACAAACAAAGCGTGCATTAACAGATCGATAAAAATTAGTAGCGAGTAGCGAGCTGAATGTAGATAAAAGTAGCGGAGTAAAAGTAGCGTTTCTTCTTAGGCCGTTTATTGAAATACTCCCACACTTTTGACGACTTTTGGCGTGCTTTTTTCCCCTCGCTCGCACCGCTCGCATCGTCTGCTTTGCGCTCCGCCATGACGGTAGTGTGACGTAAATATGCGACGCGTCGACGAACAAAAACGTCCTCGACGTATTTCCGTAACCGATGACGTCGACTACGTCGACGCGTCGACTACGTCGACGCGTCGTTTCAGCCCTAGTTAGTACTATTAGTGGACCAGCAGCACGCACAATCATGTGTGCTTACGGACTGTATCCCTTGCAGACTGTATTGATATATATTGATATATAATGTAGGAACCAGAATATTAATAACAGAAAGAAACAACCCTTTTGTGTGAATGAGTGTACATGGGGGAGGGAGGTTTTTTGGGTTGGTGCACTAATTGTAAGTGTATCTTGTGTTTTTTATGTTGATTTAATAAAAAAAACCCAAAAAAAAACCCGATACCGATAATAAAAAAACCGATACCGATAATTTCCGATATTACATTTTAACGCATTTATCCTGCCGATATTATCGGACATCCCTAGTAATAACTAATATCGGTACATTGATGCACACGTTTACAATACTTCATTAGTCCGGCAACACATTAATACAACATAATTAGGTCAATTTCTTGCCGTCTAAAAAAGTAAATTAAAAGATGTCAGGCTTTACTTTCAAACGTTAAAAAAAATCTCCGGGCACCAATGTGTGGCCGGGATGTATGGCTCTCCCACGGGGTAAAGAGAGGGTCAGAGCACGGAGGTCTCGTATTTGACCACAAATGTATATCACTACTGACATCACTGCTTGACATGTCTGCTTTTAGCTGTTTTGAATGAATAAATAAAGCTATACTTACATTTTAAAGTCGCTCTTTCCACTCCCCCTAGTACCGCCATGTTGAAAATAATTTTCAGAGTTGAGAGTGCAAAGGATCTCGGGATATGAAAGGACGCAAAGTGTACACGGACGTAACCTTGCTACTGATGGGAGAAAAGGACACGTTTGTCGGACGGATTCGAAGGACACTCGGAACTTTTTTGAACTGGGACCTCCTTCGTGTCTTATCTAACTTTACTGAAACATTTCCAACTACATTAAAAGTAAAGTTAAAGTACTAATGATAGTCACACACGCACTAGGTGTGGTGAATTTAATCTCTGCATTTGACCCATCACCCTTGTTCACACCCTGGGAGTTGAGGGGAGCAGTGAGCAGCAGCGGTGGCCGCGCCCAGGAATAATTTTGGTGATTTAACCCCCAATTCCATCCCTTGATGCTGAGTGGCAAGCAGGGAGGTAATGGATCCCATTTTTATAGTCTTTGGTATGTCTCACGACCTACCGATTTCAGGGCGGACACTCTAACCACTAGGCCACTGAGCAGTACATAAGACACCTATTAATGAACCGTAAACTGCATTGAACTTAAAACTTGGCTTAAGCATGAATTAGTTTGGGCCTAATTTACAGTATATACCGGTACTTTTAAGGACACCTTAACATTTTTCCTAAATTCGCATTGATGATTACTCCCCAAATATAGCGGCTAAGTTGACAACACTGATGCCTCCTGCACCATCCTTGTATTCTTTGGCAGACCAGGTGCAATATACTGTAATGCCTTACGAGATTAATCGGTTCGGTGACAGAACTCTTAACTCAAAACATCTTAAATCAACTTTAAACTCACTTTCTTCCTTCCAGTGGTTGGAAAACAAAGGTATGTCACTTTCTAGGCATAAGCTAATGCTAGTGAGTAAGACCGGATGTTTTGTGCGATTCATACGGAGTTCACTGTGGCATTTGCTATAACAACTAATAACACCATTACTTGTAACTAAAATTTTGGCTTACAACTTGAAGCATAATAATTAGCAGAGAGAGACAGCTCTGATCTCAAAACACTCTTAAATTGAGGTACCACTGTAATTTATGAGCAAGGGCAAACTGGTAGCGTGGAATGTATTTGTGGCAGGCTACTTAGTAATGCCAACTGTGCATACTTCCACACTTGAAAATGTGCTTATTACATTTCTTTACTGTGAGTAATGAAACAACTTGAGGACAGCGCTTTTAATTGTAGGTTTGCTTAAAAGACAGAAATGACTAATGTCCATTGGCTCTTAATGGAAATGTTGTCGCTTGTGGAAAAGCTTCACTGCCCTATGAAATCATTGCATGAAGCCAAACTGCAGTAGGTGTCACCACTACTCTGTCAAGGAAACTAAAATAGATCATTCTTAACCTTATGACAGATTGTTTTGCTTTTTAAATTTTTTATGAAGTAATGTGGGTTTGTATAGTCTAAATTCTTCCCCCCATTGTTCCTTTGTATCAATTAACGGTATTTGTTTTGCCCTCACTATATGTGTTGAGGGTATACAGCCAACAAACAATCCAAGACGTCTAATAAAGTTCCAAAGCAGATGAATCAATTTAGGCTCTTTATTGTTGTTGATCTTGCTTTGTCTTTTCCTATCTTTACTTTTGTCTTGCCCTGGACTTTTATTTTGTAAAACTGAAATACACACAATGACAAATGTATAAGCTATGTGATTCAAATAATATACTGAAATGTAATACACAATATGTAAATGTTAGCGTTACACAAATATACAGTACTATCATCAAACAAATACTGCTGAGTGTATTTCGATGGTGTAAATATACGATTGTAGGAGCTAACACAACTTGTCTACTTCTCAATTGTCTCATGAACTGAACTGACATCGTCAACCCGGAAGTGCCCAAACAAATGAAGCGTAGTATTTTCCTATCGCCACAATGTGTCAGTAAGACTCTACAATCAAATGGGCATAACAGTATTAATTATATTATTGTTTCCAATTAAAATGATTGTAAAAACGCGATTGATAACAGCATTTTGATAAACTCACAGATCTGTGATACGGCTAATTTCCTGGAGAAGCAAGTTAGCGCGCTAACATGCTAACCTGTTACAAGACACGTTAAAGTATTTTCCCAGCAAACGAACTTACCATAAGGCAAACACATGCAGTTGCCTGGGGCCCCCCAAACGTCTGTAAGATGTTCTTCTATTTATGGATGAAAACTAACAAGCAACGTTCCCTCTAAGGTGCGCGCCTGCGCAATTGCGCACCGCTCACGCGTCCTCTGCGCACAGCAAATTAATGCCGCGCGGGAAATCAAAAATCCCATCTGAACTTTAAACAAAATAAACACATTACAATTTATTTTGTATGATTTTGCAATGCAACTCTGTGAGTGACAGGTGACAACAAGAGTGGCTCCAATGAATAAAACAATCTTTGTCAACACAGTTCAATTATCGTCTGTCGAGACACTTTACGGGCAGGAATTCCATCAATCACTTGATTGAGCAAAACTGTTAGTAACCACACCAAAAACATGAGTAAAAAAAACTTTTATCTATAAAAACTGGTAATTTTCTGCCATACAAACCAGGCTTAAACCAATTTTGTCATCCGTCGTTTCAACAGAAGCCGCTCGCTCTGTCTCACCTGCACCAACACACGCACTCATGGCACTTAGCCAGTGCTGCGTTTATGGCCACACAAAAAGTCGGACAACCCCAACGCCATACAATGTGTAAATGTTATAACACTCTGACTCCACAATCAGATGTGTGCTTATTTTACTGCCATTTATTAAGAATGTTAATCTAAGGATATTATTCATGAAATGTTGTCACTAGATTTCATAAATGCTTATAAAACGATGTATTTTACGGACTGAAAGTTACAGGATCTAAATGTAATCTCTGAAAGGGGTAACATTTCTTTTAAAGGCAGGACCCGCAGCCAGACATACAATACTAGCATGTAGGTCATGAAATACATGTTTTTTTGTTATTGTCATTGTAAGAGGGCAAAATCACTTATATCAGAAAATGATCTTAATAAAACATTTAAATTGTTATGATGTCAGGTTTAGGACAGGTGTGACGCTGGTGTGGCCACAATGTGCACGTCTGATGTTGCTCACATGTGCTCCACTGAATGCTCAGGGAGTTTGTGCGTTTGCTCACACACATGAAAAATTAGAGGGAACATTGCTAACAAGTAAAACAAATTAAACCGTAAGCTATGCATACAAGTTTTAAAATTGTAACAAACATATGAGCCGAACTTTGTTAAATGTTCAGATACATACAATTTGCAGACGTCAAACCTTGAGAACAACAATCAACCACAATTAGAAGTTAACTGAATCATTTAAGGTAGGGGTGTCAAACTCATTTTAGATAGGGGGCCACATGGAGAAAAATCTACTCCCACGCAAGTGGTAAAGTCACGGCACGATAACTTAAAAATAAAGACAACTTCAGATTTGTTTTCTTTGTTTAAAAATAGAACAAGCACAAATGTACAAATCATAATGTTGTTGTTTTTTTTTTTTACACTTGCATGGTGCGGTTAATAATTTATTTGTCGTTATTTATATTTTTTGAATAAATTATGTGATAATGTTTATCAGTCAACTCATTGGTGTTCATTTTCAATCTATCAAGATAAAAACAATTGTATCATAATCAAATTACAGTATGTTGTTTATGTAGTTTGATCATCTTCCTCGACTGATGTACTAACATCATGTGGTTTATTTTGTACATATGTAGCATCATCTTCAAAGATACAAATAATTGCTAATGCGACATCAATCAATCAATCAATCAATGTTTATTTATATAGCCCTAAATCACAAGTGTCTTAAATGGCTGCACAAGCCACGACATCCTCGGTACAGAGCCCACATAAGGGCAAGGAAAAACTCACCCCAGTGGGACGTCGATGTGAATGACTATGAGAAACCTTGGAGAGGACGCATATGTGGGTAACCTCCCCCCCTCTAGGGGAGACCAAAAGCAATGGATGTCGAGTGGGTCTGACATAATATTGTGAAAGTCCAGTCCATAGTGGATCCAACATATCAGTGAAAGTCCAGCCCATAGTGGATCCAACATAATAGTGAGAGTCCAGTCCATAGTGGGGCCAGCAGGAGACCATCCCGAGCGGAGACGGGTCAGCAGCGCAGAGATGTCCCCAACCGATGCACAGGCGAGCGGTCCACCCCGGGTCCCGACTCTGGACAGCCAGCACTTCATCCATGGCCACCGGACCTGTGTAACTCCCCCTCCACAAGGGAGAGGGGGGAGCAGAGGAGAAAGAAAAAGAAACGGCAGATCAACTGGTCTAAAAGGGGGGTCTATTTAAAGGTTAGAGTATACAAATGAGTTTTAAGATGGGACTTAAATGCTTCTACTGAGGTAGCATCTCTAATTGTTACCGGGAGGGCATTCCATAGTACTGGAGCCCGAATAGAAAACGCTCTATAGCCCGCAGACTTTTTTTGGGCTCTGGGAATCACTAATAAGCCGGAGTTCTTTGAACGCAGATTTCTGGCCGGGACATATGGTACAATACAATCGACAAGATAGGACGGAGCTAGACCGTGTAGTATATTATACGTAAGTAGTAAAACCTTAAAGTCACATCTTAAGTGCACAGGAAGCCAGTGCAGGTGAGCCAGTATAGGCGTAATATGATCAAACTTTCTTGTTCTTGTCAAAAGTCTAGCAGCCGCATTTTGTACCAATTGTAATCTTTTAATGCTAGACATAGGGAGACCCGAAAATAATACGTTACAGTAATCGAAACGAGACGTAACGAACGCATGAATAATGATCTCAGCGTCGCTAGTGGATAAAATAGAACGAATTTTAGCGATATTACGGAGATGAAAGAAGGCCGTTTTAGTAACACTCTTAATGTGTGACTCAAACGAGAGAGTTGGGTCGAAGATAATACCCAGATTCTTTACTGAGTCGCCTTGTGTAATTGTTTGGTTGTATTATTAAATAAATGTCGGTGTCTAGCAGGACCGATAATCAGCATTTCCGTTTTCTTGGCGTAGAGTTGCAAAAAGCTAGCGGACATCCATTGGACACATTTAGAACAGCTGTTTCATTCATTAAAACATTTCAGGGACATTTTTATACTTAGCAAACTCATCCCGCGGGCCGGATAAAACCTGTTTGTGGGCCTGATCTGACCCTCGGGCCGTATGTTTGACACCCCTAATTTAAGGCAAACTGGATTACAAAGCACAAAACCTTGTTTTTTCCCCTCTCTACTGTGACAAAGGTGTGTATTTGTGATGCAAACATCCGCTGCCTTGTCATTACTTCGACCTCCTTCCATCAAACACATGCTGAACTGCTGTCATTTTCACCAGTGGAGGAAATAACATGATAGAAGTCGCATACTTCTGTTGTTTCTAGGCAGAAAATGTCACTGACATCTGGTCCTTTTCCGTAGATCTAAGATGCAAACATCTGGAGGCTGCAGTCTTTAAACACAACTGTGTTGACCAAAAATCTAGGTCAACACAAGCTGGTTGACTTTTGCTATTTGCCTGCTAGAAAACACAAAGAGCACACACAGAGGAGAGGAAACGAGAGAACAGAAGAATTTGCAGTAAATTGTCAGGAAAAGGCTGCCTGAAATGACTTCTTTAGTTTTTCAAAGACGATGCTTGAGAAGCGAGTTAGTGGAAGCAAGGTGGATTTGATCCAAGATGCAATGTGACATCACCAGTGGGACCTGGCTGGTCGGGGAAAACCCGATTTTATGAGGCCTGCTTTGTTTCTGAGAGGCTCTTCGAGTTCCAGCATGGGACGTCTGAAACAGTCTGTCTGCTGCCGGGACGCCGTCTACATTTTTTTTCTTATTAAAACATGCCGGCGCCATTGTTTCCGAAAAGACACACAATATGTTGCTAGAAATAATCTACGTCTTGTCAGCTTTTGGTGCCTGTGGTAATGCATTTTTTTGGAATGTTGCGACTGGTTGGGAAACCACAATGTTGCTTTCTCCACATACAGAGATGCCACTAGAAGCTTTCTTTGCATCGTCACACCAATGTATTGTTCTTCCTCGACTTGTTTTTAGCTCCAATGCTCAATCAATCAAAAAAAACAATGGCTTGTTAGAAACTTGTCAGGTAAGATGTTCTTCGGTCTGTGCAAGAAGTGTAGTTTCAGGTCCCACTAAGTGATTGTGAGTATGAATAGTTTGCAAGTCCTGTGATTGGCTGGTGACTACTCCAAGTTGTATTACGTATTTTGCCTGAAGTCGGCTCCAGCAGTCTTGATAGCTGCAATACCTACAATAAATGAGGGGTGGACTTATTTCTTCAAGAATTAGGATGCAGAAAAGCACTGATGCACACTTTTAAGACTACGTTTACGCTGCAGGCCAAAGTGGCCCAAATCTGTTTTTTTTTTTTTTAGATCTGCTTTTTCCAGCTGACTGTTTACACTGCAAGTAAAATTAGATTTTTATCAGACTCCAGTGTAACTGCGTACAGCACCCGATGTGGCGTAGACAACACTTGTGAAAACAAAGGAAGTAGACCGGGAGGAAGTCTCTATTACTACAAAACAAAATACAACTCGTCACACCTTTTAAAAATGTGTGGTTTTTTTACGTGTAAATAAATTAATATAATGTATGAATGGATTCCATCCATCCATCCATTTTCTACCGCTTATTCCCTTTGGGGTCGCGGGGGTGCTGGAGCCTATCTCAGCTACAATCATGCGGAAGGCGGCGTACACCCTGGACAAGTCGCCACCTCATCGCAGGGCCAACACAGATAGACAGACAACATTCACACTCACATTCACACACTAGGGCCAATTTAGTGTTGCCAACCAACCTATCCCCAGGTGCATGTCTTTGGAAGTGGGAGGATACATATAGTGTAATATATTTGAGAGTAGAGATGTCCGATAATGGCTTTTTTGCCGATATTCCGATATTGTCCAACTCTTAATTACCGATTCCGATATCAACCGATACCGAGATATACAGTCGTGGAATTAACACATTAGTATGCCTAATTTTGTTGTGATGCCCCGCTGGATGCATTAAACAATGTAACAAGGTTTTCCAAAATAAATCAACTTAAGTTATGGAAAAAAATGCCAACATGGCACTGCCATATTTATTATTGAAGTCACAAAGTGCATCATTTTTTTTTAACATGCCTCAAAACAGCAGCTTGGAATTTGGGACATGCTCTCCCTGAGAGAGTGTGAGGAGGTTGAGGTGGGCGGGGTTGGGGGGGCGGGGGGTGTATATTGTAGCGTCCTGGAAGAGTTAGTGCTGCAAGGGGTTCTGGGTATTTGTTCTGTTGTGTTTATGTTGTGTTACGGTGCGGATGTTCTCCCGAAATGTGTTTGTCATTCTTGTTTGGTGTGTGTTCACATTGTGGCGCATATTTGTAACAGTGTTAAAGTTGTTTACACGGCCACCCTCAGTGTGACCTTTATGGCTGTTGTCATAAGTTTTACTTTTTGAAACCGATACCGATAATTTCCGATTTATTTAATTACATTTTAAAGCATTTATCGGCCGATAATATCGGCAGTCCGATATTATCGGACATCTCTATTTGAGAGAGTTCTAATCTTTTAATGGCTGTTAAGTAGAGGAGACATGGACATCTACGATCTACGTAAGCTTCTTTTTGCATGCAAGCAAATGCGAGCTATTACTTCGGAATCAAAATATATATTCATACATTACAGGGTTTCCTCTTAATGCAATTGAATGTGCGGAATGCCACAAAAATGTTATTAACACCACACCTTGAAAATAAGTCGTTGTTTTTTTTTTTGCTTGAAAACTATTTAAAGTAATATAATATATTGTAGCCCCCAGAAGAAATTACACAACGTCCGACGCTATTCTTAACTTTTATTACCAATCCTATGATAACAAATGGCACAATTCCAACAGGTTTTTACCTCCCGTGTACACAGTCTCGTCTCCGTGAGTCCGCACTTCCCCTAAAACAAAACACTTCCTCATTCTCCACCAATCACTTTTCAGGCACGGACGGTGTGTTTGCAAACATGGAACAAAGTAACATCAAATGCAAGCCACATGAACATAAAACATTACCACCAGCAGGTCGTTACAGTTGATCCATATAGCCTATTATTTGCGCACTATTGACAAGTGATGTAGCAAAAACTCGACCACCGAAAAAAAAGACTGATTTCTGAAAACAGTGCTGCCGAACCCAGATGTAAACAAAACACACGCCATTGTCTGGAGCGTTGTTAGTATGTCTGCAATGTTGACGTAACCAGATATACCCGTGGACAGAAATCTACAAAATGTGCAAATATTAAGAGAACAGTGGCAGCTTTTATAAAGAAGAGAAAGTTCAGCTGGAGCAGCGCCAAGCAAGTATGACGTCATGCTCGCTGTAGCTCGCCTCTTTTATCAGGGACATCGAGGGACAGAAGTAGAGTCTATACATGAGTATACTTATAATAACGCCAGAAGAAGATGCTAGATTTGTTGCGAGTTGTTTAAAAAAAGTCATTAAAAGTCTCCAGAATGACGTACATTGTACAATAAACAACTGAAAATATGGCAAAACGATATAAAATATATCTTAATACTAATTAATAACAATTTGTGTTGAAATGTATGTACCGGGTATACATTTTTAGCCTTTTTATCCATTTCAACTAGAGATGTCTGATAATGGCTTTTTTGCCGATATCCGATATTCCGATATTGTCCAACTCTTAATTACCGATACCGATAACAACCGATACCGATATATACAGTCGTGGAATTAATACATTATGCCTAATTTTGTTGTGATGCCCCGCCGGATGCATTAAACAATGTAACAAGGTGTTATGAACTGGTCAAGGGGGGTGACCCCGGGATGCAGAGACAGGAGGCAAGTTTGAAATACAAAAAGGAATACATTTAATAAGTCAAAAAGTGTAACAAAAGGCGATGGGGCAGAAGTGCACACCATGAAGACTAACAAAACAGGTTCCTCAGTGGTTGGCAGGGGGGAAAGCCAGGGCGCACCAAGCACCGCATAAAGTCTTTGCTGCCTCAAGGAGGCTAGGGAACAAACACAAATAAGTTAGAAATAACAGGACAAGAGAAAGCAACGTACCATGAGGCGAAGTAGGCGCATGCACGTGCGGAGTTCGGGAAACAATGACCAGCAAGGTCAAGCTGTAGGTGACGAGCCTAAATACTGGCGGGCTAATTGCGAGCACGTGTGTCACCAGGTCCGCCCCTCGCCGAGGACGAATCACTAAAACACAGGTGCAGACAAAAAAGAAGGCAGGAACACACTAAAACACAACACAAGATTTTCCAAAATAAATCAACTCAAGTTATGGAAAAAAATGCCAACATGGCACTGCCATATTTATTATTGAAGTCACAAAGTGCATTATTTTTTTTTAACATGCCTCAAAACAATAACAGTGCAATACTTTTTCATAACATGGTCACTACTGCCTAGTTTCTCTTGTTATATTCTTATTTTATTGTTATATTTTTATTCTCATTGTTGCTTTTTATCTTTATTCTTATTGTAATATTTTTCTATTCTGTTTCCATTTATACCCCCATTATTTACTTTTTACTTTTTAAATTCGATCTCAATTATGTACGTATGGGTAGGGGTTAGCGGAGGGGTTTATATTGTAGCGTCCCGGAAGAGTTAGTACTACAAGGGATTCTGGGTATTTGTTCTGTTGTGTTTATGTTGTGTTATGGTGCGGATGTTCTCCCGAAATGTGTTTGTCATTCTTGTTTGGTGTGGGTGCAGTGTGGCGCATATTTGTAACAGTGTTAAAGTTGTTTATATGGCCACCCTCAGTGTGACCTGTATGGCTGTTGAACAAGTATGTCTTGCATCAATTCGTAATGAGTAAAGCCGGTAGATATTATGTGACTGGGATGGCATACACGTAAAGAAGTGCCTTAAAGGTTTATTGTCTCTCTGTACATCTCCCTACGTCCGTGTACACAGCAGCGTTTAAAAACGTCATACATTTTACTTTTAAAAACCGATACCGATAATTTCCGATATTACATTTTAAAGCATTTATCGGCAGACCGATATTATCGGACACCCCTAATTTCAACCGACTTTATTTATAGAGCACATTGTAGAAAACAAAAGTTTTGTAAAGTGCTGCACAGGAGTTAAAACACACATTTAGAAGCAGGATAAAACTCAAGAGTCAATTGTAAAAAAACACCAGTGACATTTTTTATTTATTCAAGAAAATCATATCATCATAGCAGATTAGGCAACGTATATGATGACGTCATGGTGACCACACCCCCACTGCCACAGGTATCCTGGCAGTCTAGGGGAAACCCTGTATTACATTATATATTACAAGTGATGCACCGAAAATGTGGTCGTCTTAAATAGACGTTGCTCACCGAAACCAAATGTTGTGATGAAGTATCCACTTCCGCTGACGACTGAGTCTTTCCCGGCACACACGAGTGACGCAGCTCGCCCAAAGCTGACGAAGAAGTCACATTCAGGTTGCATTGCGTTTAGACTGAAGTGACATTTGAAAAGATCAGATTCCAATTGGAATGTGGTGCCAAAAGATCACATTTGAACAACTTTGGAGCAAAAAAATCAGATCTGTGTCACTTGAGGGCTAAAGAATTACATTTGGTGTGCAGTGTAAACGTCAGCGCTATTCAACTGGACTGGGACTGAAACCATACGGGCCCCTGAGTTCAATACTAATACTAGTCCATGGTTCTTGCCTGGAAAAGGGTGGAGTGGGAGGAGATCTTGAACTCCTCCACCTGGGGCAAGTATCTCTATCTTGTTCATGAATGAGGGAAGAGTGGATTGTCAGACCGACAGGGGGATCGGTAAGGGATCTGCAGTGATGCGGACCCTGTATCGATCCGTCGTGGTGAAAAGGGAACTGAGTGGGAAGGCAAAGTTCTCAATTTAACCATCCTTAACTATGGTCATGGGTTTTGGTTTATGGCTGAAGGACAAGATCACGGGTACAAGCGTCTGAAATGAGGTTCCTCTGTCAGGTGGCGGGGCTCTCCCTTACGAGATAGGGTGAGATGTTCTGTCATTCGGGAGGAGCTCAGAGTAAAGCCGCTGCTCCTCCACATCGAGGTGAGGTGGTTAGGGCATCTGGTTAGGATGCACCCTGGACGCATCCCTGGGGAGGTGTTTAGGGCACGTCCGGTGGGTAGGAGACCACGTGGAAGACCCAGGACACGTCCCAGCTGGCATGGGAACACCCTGAGATCCCCTGGGGGGGATCTGGACGAAGTGGCTGAGGAGAGGGAAGTTTGGGATTGCCTTCTTAGGCTGCTGCTCCTGCGACCTGACTTCAAATAAGTGGAAGAAGATTACTGGATGGATGGGTCGGAGTTTGGGTTGCTCTATATTTATTAGATTACATTTATATTCTGTAAATTTAGAAAATTATATGATTAAAAAGACGTGTTTTAGGCCAACACTGCTCGTATAAGTAAACGTCAGCAGCCATGAAAGAGCTTTTGTAACCTGTTGTGAAGTGAAGTGAATTATATTTATATAGCGCTTTTCTCTAGTGACTCAAAGCACTTTACATAGTGAAACCCAATATCTAAGTTACATTTAAACCAGCGTGGGTGGCACTGGGAGCAGGTGGGTAAAGTGTCTTGCCCAAGGACACAACGGCAGTGACTAGGATGGCGGAAAGGTTTTATTATAATTTATTAACTAAATAATATATCACAAGAGTTGTGTTCAATTGAGAATCGAATCGTGAGGTGCCCAAAGATTCCCACCTATAGTGAAGGGTACCCATCCCTAATTAGCCATGACGCAAAACATGGTGTGTGTGGACTGGTGAAAAAACGGAGCAATGTGCAACATCATCTCATGCTTCTAAACTTTTTATCAATCAAAGTTTATTTATATAGCCCTAAATCACGAGTGTCTCAAAGGGCTGCACAAGCCACAACAACATCCTCGGCTCAGATCCCACATCAGGGCAAGGAAAAACTCAACCCAATGGGATAACAATGAGAAACCTTGGAGGGGACCGCAGATGTGGGGACCCCCCCCACTGGGCGATCGGTGCAATGAACGTCGAGTGGATCTAGCGTAATAATGTGAGAGTCCAGTCCATAGTGGATCTAACATTATAGTGTGAGAGTCCACTCCATAGTGGATTTAACATAATAGAGTGAGAGTCCAGTCCATAGTGGATCTAACATAATAGTGTGACAGTCCAGTCCATAGTGGATCTAACATAATAGTGTGACAGTCCAGTCCATAGTGGAGCTAACATAATAGTGTGAGTCCAGTCCATAGTGGATCTAACATTATAGTGTGAGAGTCCACTCCATAGTGGATTTAACATAATAGAGTGAGAGTCCAGTCCATAGTGGATCTAACATAATAGTGTGACAGTCCAGTCCATAGTGGATCTAACATAATAGTGTGACAGTCCAGTCCATAGTGGAGCTAACATAATAGTGTGAGTCCAGTCCATAGTGGATCTAACATAATAGTGACAGTCCAGTCCATAGTGGATCTAACATAATAGTGAGAGTCCAGTCCATAGTGGATCTAACATAAGAGTGAGAGTCCAGTCCATAGTGGATCTAACATAATAGTGTGACAGTCCAGTCCATAGTGGATCTAACATAATAGTGTGAGAGTCCAGTCCATAGTGGATCTAACATAATAGTGTGAGAGTCCAGTCCATAGTGGATCTAACATAATAGTGTGACAGTCCAGTCCATAGTGGATCTAACATAATAGTGTGACAGTCCAGTCCATAGTGGAGCTAACATAATAGTGTGACAGTCCAGTCCATAGTGGATCTAACATAAGAGTGAGAGTCCAGTCCATAGTGGATCTAACATATTAGTGTGAGAGTCCAGTCCATAGTGGATCTAACATAATAGTGTGACAGTCCAGTCCATAGTGGATCTAACATAATAGTGTGACAGTCCAGTCCATAGTGGAGCTAACATAATAGTGTGAGTCCAGTCCATAGTGGATCTAACATAATAGTGACAGTCCAGTCCATAGTGGATCTAACATAATAGTGAGAGTCCAGTCCATAGTGGATCCAACATAATAGTGAGAGTCCAGTCCATAGTGGATCTAACATAATAGTGAGAGTCCAGTCCATAGTGGATCTAACATAAGAGTGAAAGTCCAGTCCATAGTGGATCTAACATAATAGTGTGACAGTCCAGTCCATAGTGGATCTAACATAATAGTGTGAGAGTCCAGTCCATAGTGGATCTAACATAATAGTGTGACAGTCCAGTCCATAGTGGATCTAACATAATAGTGTGACAGTCCAGTCCATAGTGGAGCTAACATAATAGTGTGACAGTCCAGTCCATAGTGGATCTAACATAAGAGTGAGAGTCCAGTCCATAGTGGATCTAACATAATAGTGAGAGTCCAGTCCATAGTGGATCTAACATAAGAGTGAGAGTCCAGTCCATAGTGGATCTAACATAATAGTGTGACAGTCCAGTCCATAGTGGATCTAACGTAATAGTGTGAGAGTCCAGTCTATAGTGGATCTAACGTAATAGTGTGAGAGTCCAGTCCATAGTGGATCTAACATAATAGTGTGAGAGTGCAGTCCATAGTGGATCTAACATAATAGTGTGAGAGTGCAGTCCATAGTGGATCTAACATAATAGTGTGACTGTCCAGTGCATAGTGGGGCCAGCAGGAGACCATCCCGAGCGGAGACGGATCAGCAGCGCAGAGATGTCCCCAACTGATGCACAGATGAGTGGTCCACCCTGGGTCCCGACTTTGAACAGTTAGCGCCTCATCTGTGGTCACCTAATCTGAGCCCCCCCTCTCCACGAAGAAGAGGGGGGCAGAGCAGAAAAGAGACGGCAGATCAACTGATGGTGTATATTGTAGCGTCCTGGAAGAGTTAGTGCTGCAAGGGGTTCTGGGTATTTGTTCTGTTGTGTTTATGTTGTGTTACGGTACGGATGTTCTCCCGAAATGTGTTTGTCATTCTTGTTTGGTGTGGGTTCACATTTTGTCATTCTTGTTTGGTGTGGGTTCACAGTGTGGCGCATATTTGTAACAGTGTTAAATTTGTTAATACGGCCACCCTTAGTGTGACCTGTAAGGCTGTTGATCAAGTATGCGTTGCATTCACTTATGTGTGTGTAAAAGCCGCATATATTGTGTCTGGGCCGGCACGCCGTTAGTATGTAGGAAAAGTGGACGTGATGACAGGTTGTAGACCAGTGTTTTTCAACCTTTTTTGAGCCAAGGCACATTTTTTACGTTGAAAAAATCCGGAGGCACACCACCAGCAGAAATCACTAAAAAACAAAACTCAGTTGACAGTAAAAAGTCGTCGTTGCAATTGTTGGATATGACTTTAAACCATAACCAACCGTGCATCAATATAGCTCTTGTCTCAAAGTAGGTGTACTGTCACCACCTGTCACATCACGCCCTGACTTATTTTGTATTTTTTGCTGTTTTCTTGTGTGTAGTGTTTTACTTCTTGTCTTGCGCTCCTATTTTTTTTGGTATTTTCCTGTAGCAGTTTCATGTCTTCCTTTGAGCGACATTTCCCGCATCTGCTTTGTTTTAGCAATCAAGAATATTTCAGTTGTTTTTATCCTTCTTTGTGGGGACATTGTTGATTGTCATGTCATGTTTGGATGTACTTTGTAGACGCCGTCTCTGCTCCACAGTAAGTCTTTGCTGTCGTCCAGCATTCTGTTTTTGTTTACTTTGTAGCCAGTTCAGTTTTAGTTTCTTTCTGCATAGCCTTCCCTAAGTTTCAATGCCTTTTCTTAGGGGCACTCACCTTTTGTTTATTTTTGGTTTAAGCATTAGATACCTTTTTACCTGCACACTGCCTCCCGCTGTTTCTGACATTAGCTACATTAGCAATTAGCTACCAGCTGCCACCTACCGATATGGAAGAGTATTACACGGTTACTCTGCTGAGCTCTAGACAGCACCGACACTCAACAACAACACATCATTTGCAGACTATAATTACTGGTTTGCAAAAAATAGTTTTAACCCAAATAGGTGAATTTAGATAATCTCCCACGGCACACCAGACTGTATGTAACTGTGGCAATTCGGGAGATGGGGGGACGGGGTTGGGGGTGGGCGGGATTTTGGTGGTAGCGGGGGGTGTATATTGTAGTGTCCCGGAAGAGTTAGTGCTGCAAGGGGTTCTGGGTATTTGTGACAAGTGGTGACAGTACACCTACTTTGAGTGGTTGAAAAACACTGTTGTAGAGGACGCTAAAGCCAGTGCCTTTAAGGCACGCCCCCAATATTGTTGTCCGGGTGGAAATCGGGAGAAATTCGGGAGAATGATTGCCCCAGGAGATTTTCGGGAGGGGCACTGAAATTCGGGAGTCTACCGGGAAAATCGGGAGGGTTGGCAAGTATGAACTGTGGTGGACCGCCACAAATGCATGAGAAACACACAAGTATGTTTTTTAATAACCGAAAGGATAATTGACCTTGTGTCCGACTTCTCAAACACTTTGTTCTCTGAGGCCACACCCTCACCAGCACTTCATTAGGTGTGACATTATGAACCTGCACACAGCTGGGAGTGAGGGCACACAGGCCTTCTGGTGTGGAGAGCAACAAGGGGGGGGGGGGTTCTCACAAAACATGGAGAGTGTTTGCCACCAAAGAGGCATAAAGCTTCATTGTACACGCTCAATGTGCTTGATTGTGTTCGCCGGACAATCTGGAAGGAAGAGGGAGGGTCT
The DNA here is from genome assembly GCF_033978685.3 of Nerophis lumbriciformis. Taxonomy (NCBI): domain Eukaryota; kingdom Metazoa; phylum Chordata; class Actinopteri; order Syngnathiformes; family Syngnathidae; genus Nerophis; species Nerophis lumbriciformis. The sequence goes on along the minus strand of NC_084561.2, from coordinate 18,688,795 downwards.
GTCTGCGTGTGCTGTCAACCTGACTGTGCTAAGAACAAATGTCACATTGGAGTGGGACGTTCAGCATGTGGAGGCAGGAAGTGGCTCCTTTTATAAAAAGTGTAAATAGACAAGAGGTGACGGTGTTTATAGTTGGTTGCCCATACGGGAGTCTTCGTTTGTGACCAAGCATCATGTGACCTCTGTGTGTGTTTTGGCTCTATTTGTCCACTCGTATGCTTGCCTTCTCTGCAGTGTTTTCAGGAAGCAGCTTTCAGGACGGCCTGATGGGCTTCCTGTATCCCCTCCCTCCCCTCCCCAAACACTCCTCCACTTCCACCCCAATTCCTACCGGGAGACAATAGCAGGTCTCCTGCAGGGGCATGGATGGGGCGGTGGGAGTGAATGAGGGGGATTTATTCGGGGAAAAGTAGGCTTCCTTTCAGGAAACTGCAGATTTCTCTCCCCAGCGGCGAGAGGCCCTCTGCTGTTGTCTCCATGTCTATGAAATGTGGATTAGAGCGGAGAGGCTTTGGATGCTGATTTCTACAGGAGATTAAGATTGGCATTACAAGGGTTCGGGTCAGGGGTCGGCAACCCAAAATGTTGAAAGAGCCATATTGGGTTTTTTTTTGTCCTGTCCAGCTTCTCAGGCAAATCATATAGTTGATGTAGATGCCCATATCGGCTGTGCAGATTGACTTTACAAAAGAGAAGTGTAGGATACTTCTCTTGTTGCCATATTTGTATTTGACTTTATTAAATCTATTTATATTATCATTTGGTGCAGCCGGGCCGGAGCAGGAGGGGATAGAAAGAGAAAAAAAGGAAGACAGAGGGGGAAATTGTGGGGACAAGAGGGGGATTAGACAGAGAGACAACAACAATAGAGCAACATCAGCAAATACGACATGTACAAATAGGATGGTAAAAGTAATAGCAAATAAGCAGTTAGCAAAAAATAATACAGAAATGACAATGAGCATTATTACACTACAAATGGAGCAATACAAATACCAATAGAAATAGCGCTATTGATAATGAACAATACCAATAATTTACCTCTATTATCAACAATACAGTTGTTTAAATGCAACAATACATATACGTAATGATAACTTGAGATACGAAAGAATGCAGAAAAATGGAGGGGAAGAAAGAGACGCAACCTATATTAACCTTGTAGATTGTTATAGTAACAATAGATTAAGCTTTGTCAGTGTGCCATGTGTTATACCCAGTTTACCCTAGGGCAACAACGTTAATATATGTTTGATGAAACGTGATTATGTGCATGAGTGTATGTATGCATATGTACTTGTATATGTACAGAATGTGTATATGTATGTTTGTACAGTGAGTGTATATGTACAGAATGTGTATATGTATGTTTGTACAGTGAATGTATATGTACAGAATGTGTATGTGTTTGTACAGTGAGTGTATATGTACAGTATGTGTATATGTATGTTTGTACAGTGAATGTATATGTACAGTATGTGTATGTTTGTATAATGAATGTGCGTGTGGATGTACGACCTTTGAGTATGTAAATATGTACTGTATTTGTGTATGTATGTGGGACCGTAGGGACCTGTGTGTATGTGAATTTGTATGAAAGAGCCATATTGGACCACAAATACAAAAAAGTAATCGGTCTGGAGCCGCAAAAAATCAAAAGTCTTATATAAGTGTTATAATGAAGACAACACATGATTTTAGTGTCTATTAGCTATATTAGCCTACTATCAAAATTACTTTAAAAGTCTTATATAAGTGTTATAATGAAGACAACACATGATGTAAGTGTCTATATTAGATATTTTAACCTACATACAGCTAGCCTAAATTGCATGTTAGCATCAATTAGCTTGCAGTCATGCAGTGACCAAATATGCCTGATTAGCACTCCAACAAGTCAATAACATCAACAAAGCTCACCTTTGTGCATTCACGCACAGCATAAAATGTTTGGTGGACAAAATGAGACAAAGAAAGAGTGGCATAAAACGCGTCTTTCTGTGGCAGCTTCGGAGAAAGTTGTACATTTAAACAAACTTTTGAGTAACAGTCAACACAACGGTGAGTTCGAGGGCCGCTAAAAAATTAGTAGGACAAAACGGCACTTGCCAAATACTCAGTGAAGCATAAACACAAACATATTAAATAGTGGTTGTGTCGTGTTTGTCCTACAGAAACCATATTACAACAAAAATCATATTTGTCACCCCATTTTTGTTCCATTTCCATACATTTAAAAAAAACAAAAAAAAAAACTACATGGAGCCACCAGGGCGGCGCTATAGGGCTGCATGTGGCTCTAGAGCCGCGGGTTGCTGACCCCGGTTTAGGTTAAGTATGAATAATGACATGCGTACTCTGATGTGCGCTTTACTTCTTCACGAGGAAATTAACAAGTTTCAGTGCTCATAAAGCAGTCCCTCCAGGATTTCACAACCTGTATTTGGTGGTTGAAATGCCGGATTTTGCAGCAGTTTTTTCACAAAGTTGCGGCAAAAATTACTTTAAACTAGGGTTGTGCGATATAGATCATATACGATAGAAATTATATGAATTTAATTGACAATGGAGCTTTTAATACTATTGTTATATCGCGATAATGTGTGTTGTTGACACATTCTAGCTGGGTCCCCCAAGCGAACAAATGAGTTCCCCAACACACTGTAGTGTTCTAGCTAGCGGCTAATGTCCCTCCACAGTGTGAGGACGAGGCTACACTACACACTGTAGGAGGATACAGTGCATCCGGAAAGTAGTTACCGTATTTTTCGGAGTATAAGTCGCTCCGGAGTATAAGTCGCATTTTTGGGGGAAATTTATTTAATAAAACCCAACACCAAGAATAGACATTTGAAAGGCAATTTAAAATAAATAAAGAATAGTGAACAACAGGCTGAATAAGTGTACGTTATATGAGGCATAAATAACCAACTGAGAACGTGCCTGGTATGTTAACGTAACATATTATGGTAAGAGTCATTCAAATAACTATAACATATAGAACATGCTATACGTTTACCAAACAATCTGTCACTCCTAATCGCTAAATCCCATGAAATCTTATACGTCTAGTCTCTTACGTGAATGAGCTAAATAATATTTGATATTATACGGTAATGTGTTAATAATTTCACACATATGTCGCTCCTGAGTATAAGTCGCACACAGCGACTTTTGGTCCGAAAAATACGGTACGTCCCTTCACTTTTTCCACATTTTGTTATGTTACAGCTAGGGCTGCAACAACTAATCGATTAAAATCGATTATAAAAATAGTTGGCGATTAATTTAGTCATCGATTCGTTGGATCTATGCTATGCTATGCTATGCGCATGCGCAGAGGCTACTTTTTTTTAATGTATTTTTTATTATAAACCTTTATTTATAAACTGCAACATTTACAAACAGCTGAGAATTTTTATAAATGTCTAATGATAATGTCAATGAGGGATCTTTAATCACTGCTATGTTGAAATTGTAACTAATATTAATACTGTTGTTGATAATATTCATTTTTGTTTCACTACTTTTGGTTTGTTCTGTGTCGTGTTTGTGTCTCCTCTCAATTGCTCTGTTTATTGCAGTTCTGAGTGTTGCTGGGTCGGGTTTGGTTTTGGAATTGGATTGCATTGTTATGATATTGATGTGTATTGTTTTGTTGGATTGATTAATAAAAAAAATAAAAAAAATAAAAAAACATTTAAAAATGAGAATCGATTCTGAATCGCACAACTTGAGAATCGCAATTCGAATCGATTTTTCCCATACCCCTAATATATATATATATATATATATATATATATATATGTGTGTGCAGTATGTGCCAATACTGTTCTGTATAGTATGTGCAAATACTCTACTGTATATTAGGAGGACACATCTGTTTGACATAATGACACATACTGTATTTTATTGGCCTCTAGTGGGGTCATTAAAACGAACTGGCTTATGATATAGTTTCTGGTATGTTCTGTGTCCAGATTTGTGAATGAGAGTTTTAATGATTTTACCTAAAGTCAGCTGGGATAGGCTCTAGCTCCCTGTAACCCTGAAAATGGATGGATGTTTTTCTCATCTTAAACATCCAGAAAGTATAAATGGCAGTCAGTCCATTTGACTTTTTACATCGCTCGGGTCTCTTTTGGGGAAAAAGGGGCGGTGATGGAAATGAGGTCATAGTTGCAAAACATGATCCTCAGAACCAAGGCAGCACATTTCCTCTCCTGTGAAAATGTGGACGACCAAAATGTTCTCTTGGTCAGTTCCATCCTTGTGTGCCACTCAAGTGTTCCCATGCTACCGGCATGGAAAAATGAAAGCTGCGTCAAATACATGCTCTTTTATTTTATTGGCCATATTTTAGGAACTATGTTGTTGCAGAACTACTAATCCAGTTGTAGTTATTAATCTATAAACCATCATAGCTTTCACTCGTCTCACTAAATACACTTTATACTGTACCGGATAGGGATGGTTATTGTTTACATTTGAACCGAGACTAGTACCAAATTGGAATACTTTTAAAACTGGTACTTAAGATGGAAAACATGCTTTCTTTTTGTTGTAAAAAACAAAACAAAGCCTTTTCATTTGACATTCAAGTTTAAAAAAATAAATTGATAATACGTTCAAAAAGAAGAACTACAATTACAACAAATTGGCAGTCAGTCCATTTGACTTTTTACATCGCTCGGGTCTCTTTTGGGGAAAAAGGGGCGGTGATGGAAATGAGGTCATAGTTGCAAAACATGATCCTCAGAACCAAGGCAGCACATTTCCTCTCCTGTGAAAATGTGGACGACCAAAATGTTCTCTTGGTCAGTTCCATCCTTGTGTGCCACTCAAGTGTTCCCATGCTACCGGCATGGAAAAATGAAAGCTGCGTCAAATACATGCTCTTTTATTTTATTGGCCATATTTTAGGAACTATGTTGTTGCAGAACTACTAATCCAGTTGTAGTTATTAATCTATAAACCATCATAGCTTTCACTCGTCTCACTAAATACACTTTATACTGTACCGGATAGGGATGGTTATTGTTTACATTTGAACCGAGACTAGTACCAAATTGGAATACTTTTAAAACTGGTACTTAAGATGGAAAACATGCTTTCTTTTTGTTGTAAAAAACAAAACAAAGCCTTTTCATTTGACATTCAAGTTTAAAAAAATAAATTGATAATACGTTCAAAAAGAAGAACTACAATTACAACAAATTGTCATAATTCTTGCAGCAATACAGAACATAGAGAATGTGCAAAAAAAAACGAGTTGTTTGCGCTTTCTTGTTTGATGCTCTTAATTAGGGCAGCAGAGAGTTAATCAATTAGAAAAAAATCTTAGGTTTAATATTCTGTCGCTTTGATCAATCATTTGAGGTTAACTACTAATTGATAAAAGCCGGACCACGTGAAGTTCTTTAAACACGCGGACATGAGAGCGATTGCGTGTGGGGGGACTGTGATCTTTGTGGCGGCAGACAGTGGAGAGTTTTTATTTTGTATTATTATTAAAGCACACATGTTAAAAATGCAATTTCAATGTTGATGATGTGCATTTATTAAATAAAAATAATCTTTATTTGAACTATTTTCCCTAAAATACGCATTGAAGCTTTTATTTTATTTAAATGTTATTTTGATTTAATGCAATTAAGTTTTTTTTTTTTTTTTTTTTTTTAAATCTTATTTTATATTTTAATTATTAATAAAATGCATTTTTTATCCGACGACTTGATTAATCGAACAAACTAATCGATTGATTATGAAAATAAGAAACACCTCAACTGTTTGCCGCCACACAGATCGCGGCACCCACACACCTTATATATAGACAGGTGTGCACCTTTCCAAATCATGTCCAACAAACTGAATTTAGCACAGGTGGACTCCAATTAAGCTGTAGGAATCCGTTGACACTGGATGCCTCTGAGCTCATTTTTGAATTTCATATGGCTGTGAATGCTTATGTACATGTGATTTATTAGTTTTTTTTTAAATTTTAATACATTTGCAAAATAATCAAAACGATTTTTGTTTTTGCATTGCCATTATGTGGTATTGTGTGTATAATTTTGAGGAATTTTATTATTATTTTTTTTCTCATTTTGGAATAAGCCTGTAGCATAATAAAATGTGGAAAAATGTAAGTGTATTTGGAGTTTCGAGCACTCTGTGTGGTCCGGATTTGACCAGTTTTTATTAGTTACACAGTCATTAAATGATCAAAGCAACAGAATATAAAATCCATTGTTTTGTATTAACGAATTGTCCGCATTAAGTTACTCCCCACATTTTTTGTCACATTTTTGTGTAGGCTTGCTATATACTTTAAACATTTCTGGAGGTTTTAGCGGACGTATGAGTATACAATTGCGAGGGTTCGAGTGTGTGGCTTTGAGGCGCTCACAGCTCAGAGTGTCGAGAGCAAAGAATGCAGCTTCACGCTGCTCTCTGTAATTTGCTGCCTGTCATCAAATCAGACAGGAGAGTGTGTGGTGCTGAGAAGAATAACAAGTCATGTGAGATGAGGAGGGGGGGGGGGGGGGGTCATGGGCTGAGATTTACAGACAGTAGAAAAAAGAAAGTTGCTGAATGGAAATCCTTGAAGAAAGTTCATGTGGAGAAAAAGTGTAGTTTGGAACAGAGTGGAAAACAATTTCTTGTTTTGCAGCTCATGTCTTTTAGAACAAGCACTGGTTGGCATTTGTCCATTTTAGGCAAGTTTCACTTTCCTTTTCTTTGATGCACTGCCATCAGAAGAGTCTCTTTTGCTAAAAAAAAAAAAAAAAAAATCCTAAATGTTTATTGCTGTCCTTTTATTTAAAAAAAAAAAAAAAAAAAAAAAGTTAAAGTACCAATGATAGTCACGCGCACACCAGGTGTGGTGAAATTAACCTCTGCATTTGACCCATCCCCTTGTCCACCCCCTGAGGGGAGCAGTGAGCAGCAGCGCCCGGGAATAATTTTTGGTGATTTAACCCCCAATTCCAACTCTTAATGCTGAGTGCCAAACAGGGAGGTAATGGGTCCCATTTTTATAGACTGGGGTTTGAACTCACGACCTACCGATCTCAGGGCGGACACTCTAACCACAAGGCCACTGAGTAGGTTTGTTACACGCCACTACGTATCGTTCCGCTGCATGCACGTAGTTATTTGTACAGTATTAAGCATTTATGGGAGTGTGCAGCAGCCAGGAAACATTGTAACATGATGAAATACCGTACAATGATTGTTCTCAGGCCTAAACACAGGTGGAAGAGTCATTGGCGGTCTTCAGCAAGTATGTCCGTGTTATTCAAAACCACGAAATGTCATGTAATCGCTGCACTTTGTGGGGGAAACAAACAAAACTAAGTAAAAAAAAAAAAAAGTAAAAAAAAAAGTCGTACAGTTAATTGCTTCTGTCTGGTTTGGACCAAAGTACACAGCCTGAGGTTTCACCCTTAAAAAAAACTGTATGTGTGTCTCTGTGTGTGTGTCCGGTGGTGCTGTGCAATGAGACAAGAAACAGAGCTCACACTGAGCACAAACAGGCGGTAGCTGATAAGATGATACTGTACAGAGAGGCTGCTGGAACAGACAACACATGTTTTTATGTCCACTGGTTTGTGAATGAATGAACTCAGTGTACATCCTTACTACTTGTTGGTGTGACTTTTTAAGTGTCTTGTGGGCTTTGTGGTTTTTACTTTGACAATAAACTGTCTGAGCTGACAGGTGTGTGTGTGTGTGTTATCAGTCAGTTACAAGGACGACTAGCGTGTTTCAACAGCATGTTGTAGGAATGTGCCAGAGGCTGCTGGGAAACACATCTGTGTGTGTGTGTTTGAAGCTAAATAAATGACTACACACACTTGAGGTTGTTACTGTATAAGAGTTTGTAAGTGAGCTCATATTTCAGAAATAGCGAATCTGCCATCTGCTAGTTTCCCGCAACTCACCGCTTCTCTCTCACGATCATGTCTTATCAGAAAAAGAGGGTTTCGACTAAGCAGTCTGGTTAATTTTAGCGCAAACAAAGTGACAGTACATTGATACACACTTGTATGCCTTTAAAAAAAAAAAAGAAACAAAAAAACACATGGCATGAAATTAGGGCTGGGCGATATATCGATAAACGCGATATATCGCGGGTTTGTCTCTGTGCGATATAGAAAATGACTATATTATGATATTCGAGTATACGTTCTCATGCAGTTGCTTTTAGCTGCTGGCATTACACTTCAGGCTCTTCTCACTCTTTCTTGTCTCTCCTTACACAGAGACATAAAACAAGCGCACCTTCTTACATACGTCACATACGTATACGCCCTCGCGGAGCAGAGAGGTAGCGGCATGGGTAACGTTAGCTGTGGAGCGAGTGGTAATACAAGAGAAAGAAGGTGCGAATCTGGTAACGAATGAAGGAAGAATTAATTCCCAAGAAAAACAGCAGGGGGTCCATCGTCTGGCGGTGGTTTGGCTTCAAGTGGGAATATGTCGAACAGACAACCGTCATTTGTCAAGTGTCGGGCAAAAGCGTTGCTACAAAAAGTAGCATTACTGCTAATATGTAGCATCATTTGAAAAGTCACCTGCTAGAGAATGAAGAGTGCTTAGTCCGCATGTCAACATCTCCGTTCGGTGCCACACCAACAAGATGCCGAGGCAACCATTTCCACATCAACACCGTATGAAAAAAATAGTCAACAACAGAAGGAGATGACGTCCGCAGTAACCTACCACATAGCGAAGGACAAACACTATTTAGTTTCCTATTATGCAGCTCATTTTTATTTGACACTTATTGAAATATCTTGTGTGACATCATGCACAAAAGTACACTAATAGCTTGTTTTAAAATATCTCTGACAATCTTGCACTTTCTGCTTTGGAAATGACATGAATGTTTGTGCCACTGCTTAATAACTGTATAATTAATACAGTTTTGGTCAATTGACTTAGTTGTGATTTCCTTCTCTGCATGAAAGTTTAAAATGAGCATATATTAATGCCGTATGAAGAAGAATGTTTTAATGTAGACACATAGAATCATCATACTGGTGTGATTATATGTATCAAGTGTTCAATCAAGGCTAAGGCAAAATATGGAGATATATATCGTGTATTGTGACAGGGCCTAAAAATATCGAGATATTAATAAAAGGCCATATCGCCCAGCCCTACATGGAATTGTCTATCATTTCCATTCTCATTGAGAGGAAGTAACGACTGACCAATCAGAGGACAGCAGTGTGTATACGTCCACTCTACGGATGGGCGACATGGCCAAAAATCTATATCGTGATGTATATTGCAGCCTCTTGCGATAACAATATATATTACCATATATTATTTGACATTAAATGATAATAGAACCATTTCAAAACAGGTTACAAAGGCACTTAATTTGGCAGCTGACATATGCAGTAACATAGTAGTTCTCAACCTTTTTTCACCAACTACACCATTAATGACCAACATTAAAAAAAACAGTAGCGTAGTAGGTCTAAGTGTTCACTAAAAACAAGGCAGAGGTTTTATTTAACAAGTATATTTAGTATTTTGGCCACTGTAACGTTACACACAGTTTGAACAGTAACACTGTGTTTGAATATTCAATTAGGTGATTCTTAGGCGTACCACTAGATGGAGCCTGCGTCCCACTAGTGGTACACATACCACAGTTTGAGAATCACAGCGGTAAGTTGTTTAGGGCTGCACAATAATCCAATTTTAATCACAATCATGATTTTAGCAGCTACGATTAAATAAGGGTGTTCATCGACGATATTAATGTTTGAAAAACATGCCGCGGTGCATATCAAATCAAGCACTTGGACAACAGTCAGCCAAGCCCCAGCAAACTGTGGACTCATGTGAGAGTGAGTGAAAACAAAGGCTGACAGTAGATTAGCTGTTCGCCAGTAGCGCCCGAAAATATTAGGAAAAATAAATGCATTATGACATTGGTGCCCTCCGCTCCTGTAGAGTGACCCATAGCGTGCCAACAGGCACTCATTTTATTCCGGAACACACCTTGCCGTTTTCTAGGCACCCACCCGCTTGTTCCCCCAAACCCGTAAATGCTCCCGCGCCGATGAACTAATGCACGCTACATCGAGTTACACGGCAAAGTTATTTTGGCCATAATCGTGCAGCCCTAACATATTGCATCGTTTCCAATTTACTTGTTCATTTACTGTTCAAATATGGTTATTGTATGTAACATGGTTATATATGCACTTTTATTACAATGTAATGAATACTTATTCTTCTGTTTGGATACTTCACATTAGTTTTGGGTAATACTACGAATTTGTATAGCGAGCCAATACCAAGTAGTACCCGGGCAATATTGGTCATACCAATGCTGATACTGCAATTTTTTTTAAGATCGCTGAATGATTAAATTTTTGATCATAAAAATACTTACCGACAAAAACACTAAATAAAGATGTAATATCAATTAAATATTCCAACTATTTCCTTATTTCCTTTAAATTACATGCAATATTTTCAGCTAAATAAAGTCAATAGTGCAAAATAAGTAAACATAAGCAAGAACTACCATTTGCTTTGATTTAAATCCTGCGACTTTTGCCCTTAAAGCCCTCCTGAGTCCAGGGACGTATTTCCTGAGTTTGTAAACAATAACAAAAACGACAAAATAGTTTTGGTAATAAGAAAATATTGATAAAAAAAAAAAAGATTATGTAATAAATATTGATGTAATCCCTATAGTATCAACCATATACTGATACTATACTCATACTTGGTTTTGTTACTGTGGATAATTGTATCAGTCCGCCCACCCCTGTTTATATTCAAGAGCTCTTGCTTCGAAGTTAACATGGCTTCTTGAATCCTCCGGCGGTGTGTAGCATTAGTCTATTCATGTAGCCCTCCAGTGATCATACTATGTGAATTATTGTTTGCCGCCATGGAGGTGAGGATTGTTGACTCCCACTGTGGAGGGACATTAGCCGCTAGCAAAGACTCTACATTGCGTTCAGGACACGGTCGCTTGCTCGCTTTCAAATTTGCAGGACACAGCTAGAATGTGTCATCAACATGCATTATCACGATATAACAAAAGTATTAAAGTCTTTATTGTTGGCCACATTTTTATCGTCTACATCACGCAACCCTTTTCCAACCTCTTTACGACAACATAACACTCAACACGAGGGCTGACACAAAGTGGTACTCCCTCTTATTTTGCTAGCACTCACAGTGGCACCAAACTGAACTGTGCTCCTTGGTGGACAAGGCCTGGCAGTATAGTGGTTTGCAGAGCTGACTTCTTACAGTATGTGTGGGCTTGTGTAGTTAGATGAAAGATAAAGTGTCATTAGTCTCATTTCACGAGCTCGTATAGTGGACATACAGCAATGGAGCCTCTCTGAGTTGTGTCACTGTAACATAATCCTCTGGTGGTCTTTCCTTCTGATGCAGGGCTGAGTACAGCCGTGCAGAGGGAACCATCCTGGACCCCAGCTGCATGCATCCTCCACTTATCGGCTGAGCGAGGTAAGCTTGTTTCCACACCGTCTTCTATCTCGGCTTGAGTGGTCGTTCCTCACTTAGTAACTAACACATGTTAGGAGACACCAAAAAGGAGATGGTAATAGACCAAAATATGGAGTTGGTCCCCACTTTGAAACAACTTTCAGTCTCCTGGACTTTCTACATGATGCTGGACTTTGTCTAGTTCATCTGAAAGGTGTTTGATGGCTTTGAGACCTGTTCTTCCACACCAAAGTCATCACATCAGGCCTTTGTTTTAACCTTGATTGAGGAAAAAGGAAAAAGTCCAAAAGTGTCTAGTAAGACCAGAAAAAGTTGTTAAATTTGTTGCTTTTTTCTTCTTCTTCTTTTTTTTTTAAAGAGTATCTAGAAGAAGTCGTATACTTGCTAAATATAACATCAAAGCTAGACTAGACTTAACATAGCAGTGTGGTGTGTTCAGTGACACTCTGGAAACAAGGACTCTAAGGCTCTCGTTGACTTTGATTGGACTATTACTGCATGCTGCAACTTAATTTGGCTCTATGGTTAGATACTTTGAAGTCACACTCAATTAAAAAAAAACACAGAAACTAAGTCACCAACGTGTGTTCCATCATATAGATATATTCAGACTGGATTTTTGCGCTGTTGATAATGTAATGGTTTTATTAATAGATCAGCTTGTTTTAAATAGATATTTTATGTCGCCCTAGTTTGTACATGTGCCCTGATATGACACTACATCAAGGATATTCAACTTAAGTGTTTTGAGAGCCACATTTCCACAAAGCTAAGAACCGTGCGGCCGGACTTCTCCCTTCACTGTTAGTCTTATTTTGTATATTCCGGAAACCAGCGTCCTCTATAATTGACATTTGATTTTGTTATATTTATTTTGTCAGAGTTATAGGAGCGCTTTGCTGTTTTGAAAGACTTTCTGCAAAAAAAAAAAAAACTGGTCAAAGATCATCTCTATGATAAGACTCCAGTGTTTTTAAGAATCTGCTGCACAAAATTTAAAAAATGTTTTTTTGAACTGAACTCGTAGGCCACCACCAGTTGAATAGCCCAAATGATGAAAAAGAGAGGACCTAAAATAAAACCTTGAGGAACAGCACTAGTATAACTAAATATGTTACACAAATGACTGACTGCATCTGAAGAAAACAAGCTACAGCAACATCTTAGTTACATAAATAACATAATGGAGAAAATGTGTAACTGCCAAAAAGGAGCTGACTTAAAGGGGTGCCTTGAAGAACGCCTCAGTTATGTAAATCACAAGTTTAGACCCCAGTGTTCTATGTTTGCTATCCAGGTGGAAATGTAATTGCAAGGATCTACAAAAGTGTTTTCAGTGGTCCAAGTTAAAGTTAAAGTACCAATGATTGTCACACACACACGAGGTGTGGCGAAATTATTCTCTGCATTTGACCCATCTCCCTTGATCACCCCCTGGGAGGTTAGGGGAGCTTCCTCTCTACAACTGGAGCACCCTAGTACTTTTAATGTTGTTGTTAAATGTTTGTTTTGAACTGAACTTGGGGGCTCTATAGTGTCACTCCTAGATCGGATTTGATCCTTGGGCCACCAGTTGAATAGACCTGATATAGCATTTTAGTTGTTTGGCATTGTGTCCCTACAGCGGAAAGAAATCATAAGTAAGGGCTTTCATTCAGAGATCGGATTGGATCCTTGGGCCACCAGTTGAATAGACCTGATATAGCATTTTAGTAGTTTGGCATCGGATTTGATCTTTGGGCCACCAGTTGAATAGACCTGATATAGCATTTTAGTAGTTTGGCATTGGATTTGATCCTTGGGCCACCAGTTGAATAGACCTGATATAGAATTTTAGTAGTTTGGCATTGTGTCCCTACAGCGGAAAGAACTCATAAGTAAAGAGGTCAGATCAGCTTATAATGTCGTACTTCATGTTGAAAGCAAACAACTGATATGACTTATCACAACTTTTTTCTCTCTCAAAGACTGATTTGTTCTTAAATTTAATCACTAGAGAAACCTTAGAAAAACATTGAGTTATGTACTTTGTTGTACACTTTGTACACTTTGGTCTCTATATTTCACAGTTTAAAGATTCCTCACAGTTCCATGACTCCTTAAAAGCCCTGTGTGTTGAAAGCTGAGTTATCTAGATGAGTGTAAGAACTACAGTAAGTTGGAAGCCACAGTATGTTTGCCTTGAGGCATATACTGTACATTTGTATATACATCAAACTGAAGCATAGCACTTTACAGATGACATCAGTTTCCTGTCTTTGTGTTTGATGACAAATGATATCATGTCACTGTGTTTTCTTAGCCAGGTGTTGTTTGAGGCCGTACGTGCTGAAAGGTCCCGCACCTGAAAGATGACTCAATCTGTGCAAGTTAACACAAAGTTGTCCGGTAAGTACATGGTCATGTTCGTCAATTTCACAAAATCTGTGTTTATTTTACAGTACAACTTCTAAGATTGAAGACGGTCCAAAGTATAGAATTAATTTTCCCGTAACAAATGATTGACAGACCGTAGAAATAATTTGTTTAGGTGTCAATAAAATTAAAATGTAATAACATTTTGTACTCAGTCATTCAGGGGTGTGTGATGTGGTGTCTCGGTTTTCATTAGTATTCTGTTCGAAAAGGTCAGACACAAACTAAATGGTATGAAAACCACATAAATTCTCCCCATAAGAAATAGAGATCTCACAGTCTACACTTTTGGCCTCTAGATGCGATCCAATTTCGAGTCCTGATTCGATACTCTGACAATAGCTGATAGAACTGAAAATATTTTATTATATAGCAAGTAACTAAAAAGTTAAAGTTAAAGTTGTCACACACACACACTATGTGTGGTGAAATTATTCTCTGCATTTGACCCATCCCCCTTGATCACCCCCTGGGAGGTGAGGGGAGCAGTGGGCAACAGCGGTGGCCGCGCTCGAGTAAACACAATAACACATTTTTAGAACACTTATTAAATGTTCTAGTATTGTTGTAAATCAGATGATGTATTACATTTGTGGTGAGGTGCTATATAATCCATCCATCCATCCATCTTCTTCCGCTTATCCGAGGTCGGGTCGCGGGGGCAGCAGCTTAAGCAGGGAAGCCCAGACTTCCCTCTCCCCAGCCACTTCGTCCAGCTCTTCCTGTGGGACCCCGAGGCGTTCCCAGGCCAGCCGGGAGACATAGTCTTCCCAACGTGTCCTGGGTCTTCCCCGCGGCCTCCTACCGGTGGGACGTGCCCTAAACACCTCCCTAGGGAGGCGTTCGGGTGGCATCCTGACCAGATGCCCGAACCACCTCATCTGGCTCCTCTCGATGTGGAGGAGCAGCGGCTTTACTTTGAGCTCCTCCCGGATGGCAGAGCTTCTCACCCTATCTCTAAGGGAGAGCCCCGCCACCCGGCGGAGGAAACTCATTTCGGCCGCTTGTACCCGTGATCTTGTCCTTTCGGTCATAACCCAAAGCTCATGACCATAGGTGAGGATGGGAACGTAGATCGACCGGTAAATTGAGAGCTTTGCCTTCCGGCTCAGCTCCTTCTTCACCACAACGGATCGATACAGCGTCCGCATTACTGAAGACGCCGCACCGATCCGCCTGTCGATCTCACGATCCACTCTTCCCCCACTCGTGAACAAGACTCCGAGGTACTTGAACTCCTCCACTTGGGGCAAGATCTCCTCCCCAACCCGGAGATGGCACTCCACCCTTTTCCGGGCGAGAACCATGGACTCGGACTTGGAGGTGCTGATTCTCATCCCAGTCGCTTCACACTCAGCTGCGAACCGATCCAGTGAGAGCTGAAGATCCTGGCCAGATGAAGCCATCAGGACCACATCATCTGCAAAAAGCAGAGACCTAATCCTGCAGCCACCAAACCAGATCCCCTCAACGCCTTGACTGCACCTAGAAATTCTGTCCATAAAAGTTATGAACAGAATCGGTGACAAAGGGCAGCCTTGGCGGAGTCCAACCCTCACTGGAAACGTGTCCGACTTACTACCGGCAATGCGGACCAAGCTCTGGCACTGATCATACAGGGAGCGGACTGCCACAATCAGACAGTCCGATACCCCGTACTCTCTGAGCACTCCCCACAGGACTTCCCGAGGGACACGGTGCTATATAATGCTATATACAATTATTTTTAACAAAAGAATGGCTAGTGCACAATAACTAAACAAAAGCAAGAACTACTGTTGGCTTCCATTTAAATAATTTGGGTTTTTACCTCAAAGTCTGTAAACAATAACAAAAAACACCAAAAAATATTTTGGAATAATTAGAACCAGAAATAAAAAAATGTAATCATTTGAGTATTGTTTAAATACTGATATCATACTAGGTATACATACTGTCGACATCTGGATCGATCACTCCTACTTTTACATTGAAGCTTTAGCAGTTAGCTTGTTGTCGTCCTGCTCGGTGTGTGTGTTTAGCATGCTTAGCCATTTATTTTCCTCTCGTCCTCCAGTGATAATGGTACTTTGAAGACATTTGGTTTATTTTCCGCCATGGTAGTGAGGATTAGTATCTTAGAAGTAGCTTTACACTGGATAGATGACACGTTTGTTGCAACTTGCTCTCAAAATCTTTAGCTTTGTAAAAACTGTACACAGGTGTGGTAAAGCTCAGCCAATCGCTGATCAGTTAAAAAAGGCAAATATCTGCTCCCAAGCCCATGATTGACATCTGTAAAGTAAATCCATATAATCAATTCCAGACACCCAAAATTGATAATAAAAACATTGAGATTAATTGTAGTTGTACATGCAAAAAACACAGAAATGGTACTCAGATCAAATTGTTGTGCACAATGTTCTGCTGGAGCTACAATAATCCAATGGTGTCGCGCACGCGCACGAAGTGGAGAATCAGCGCGTGATAAAAGTTTTTATGCGCTCGGATTTTTGGCACTAATGTGACGCCATATTAACAGGCCTGAACCAACCTTCTGAAAACCTTTCTTGTCTTATTACAAGCCTATTGCAAACATGTCCATGTTTTTTCAACAACAATGAAACACTGTTACTTTTGCTGTTTGTAAGAGAGTAATATATTCACTCAATAGCCACAATGTACAAGAACTGTGTCAAAAATGCAGCCTTTATAAAGACGACTAAAACAGCAGACATTAGAGCCAGACCTCTTATTTGGCAGAAATGTAAGAAAAAGTAGAAAAAATAATTTTTTTGTTTCTTTGAAATGGGTCCTGTTTATGTACGAATTAACTAAGCAAATGTCTTTTTCTGCTGTATTGTCAAGTCTCATGTCTGTTCCTGCAGATTTGGGCTCTCCATTCATCTACTCCAGTCAGGAGGAAGCTAACCAGCCGCCGTCCTACTCTGTCCAAACACCATATGGTTTCCAGCTTGATCTGGACTTCCTCAAATATGTGGAAGAGATAGAAAGTGGGCATAACATTCGCAGAGCAGCTGTCACATCTCGTCGTTCTGGACGGGGGCTCAAGATCTCTCAGAGATGTCCTACTGCGGGGGGCCGCACCAGTGGTTGGACATCCACAGAGTCGCTCTCCTCCCCTGCTAGTGAGGATGGCAGGGCCCCTCCCCTTCCGCCACCACGGAACCGCCTTGGCTCAGCACCCTGTGAAATGCTCTCACTGTCCCCTGTGACCCTTCTCAATGTCCCTCCATTGTCTGCCAGCGGCAAAATACCACCTCCACCCCCGCAACGCAACCCCAGAGTTGAGCGAACTCTCTTGGAAACCAGCCGGAGATTACAGCAGGAGCAGAGCCACCATCACCAGAATGGTGGACGATTCCAACTGGCAGATCCCCCCAAACAGCTGTCCAAGGCTGCATCAACTCAACCTCTGCAAAGTATCTGGACCAAACCCAGTCCTCAAACATCCGGGCGCAACACTCCAGCTACTGGCACTGCAGTGACCCCGGTCCCACCCAGCCAGCTGCAGACCGTGAGAGAGCAGATGGCTACAGCCTTGAAGCAACTGAAGGAGATGGAGGAACGAGTAAAAGGTGTCCCGGCGCTAGAAAAAGAGGTAGCCGAACTTCGTGCCGAGAAAGACATGCTGTTAATTGCACTTCAGGAGAAGAAAGCAGTCAAGGGTGTGACCCAGCAGCCACAAAAACAGGCTGTGGAAACCTCTACCCAGACCACAGCGATCCCCCAGTCCAACTCCAATATCCAAAGTCGATTAGGCTCCCCAACCTCACCTGGTCACAAAGGCCATGGGAAATCTGAAGAGCTGAAGAAACTGGCTGAGAAATTTGAAGGGAAGGACGGTCGAGCAGCCGAACTTTCATCCAAAGTTGCATTGAAGCTTCCAGGCAAAGTGTCAGTTGAGAAGAAATCTGTGGCTGTAGGAGATGATCAGCCAATGGACTCCGTTGTTCTTTATTTCAGCCACGGTGTCAAAGATGCCTCTGAAGGAACCGAGGTCCATGTTTGTGAGAAGGGCACGGGTACTGAAAAGCCTGCGGTGCGTGCGGAAGGAACACAAGCCAGAGCCGAGACAAAGGAGGCCGAGGTTTGGGTAATGGAGTCATTACTTGGGCTGACTTCGGAGACGCAACGCGAGATGGACACCTTACAGGACACTATTAAGTTCCAGCAGGAGTCTATAACTGACCTAGAGAACCAGCTGAGCCTTGCCGGCACTGACTTGGGAATTTTCAGAGCCCAGGTTGAGCAAATGACGTGCAAAGTCACCTTTGAGAAAGGGGTTCTTGCCAAACCGGACTTGAAGGACGCCAAGAATGAGACTGCATCTCCTACCATAAAGGATGCTGCAGTTTTGTGCTGTCCAGACATGATGGATGCATGTACAGGAGACAGCTTACAAGCACACCTGACCGAACAAGGCGCCCAAACTGATGCTATAATCCCACCGGAAGAACCAGTGCCAGTTGTCATGGTCAGCACTGGTTGCCAGTATGAAAATGTGTTTGAAGAAAAGATGGAAGGACAGAAAGTTAGTGTGCCAAAGAAGAGACACACCATGACTGATTATAAGGTTTTATCAGAGGAGATTGTCAGTATGTCTGAGGAGAAAGAAGGAGACCAGGGTGACGTAACGACACCCTGCAACATCAAGACAGGTACCTTGTTGTGTTTGCACTACAGAACACTGTAGTAATTAATCTGCTTTCACACTTAAACTTCTGGTCCAAATTATTTTTTTCTACATCGTTTTAAAAAATCATGTCAATTTTCTTTGTCAAGCACCATGGATGTATGGATATACAACAAAAAAAGCTATTAGAAGATCCTCTAGATCAAGGGCGTCCAAAGTGCGGCCTGGTGTCCATTGTGTTGCCCGCAGCTGGTATTTTAACAGCCCATCGCAGATTCTAAAAATACTATTACAAAAAAACCCAAAGTGGAATAAAAAAGCAAATAGGTATAAAGTAAGGGGGAAAAGTTGAAATGTTGATGCCAAAAACTAGGCATGTACGATGTATTTTTCCCCCCCAAAACAATGCAGATAACTTCCTGCTTCTCCAGAACGATACTGATAACAGATTAACTTATTTTTATCTCTTGTATTTTAAATATAGTTTGTGTGCGACTGGCTTTGAGGCAGCTTTTTGAGCAGTATGCGTCTTCCGAGGCTTTCAAAACCCCGTCGTAGTGACACTGGTGTTTAATGTGGCTGATGAGGTTTGATGTGCTGAAGCCTGGAAGTTTTATTTCCCCTCTGCTCGTGGAATGTTTACAGAACGTTTGATGCAAATAGCATGTGAAAAGTCTTCCTCTGACACAGTGAAGAAGTACCAAATGATCGACGACACGTTTGTTAACAATGAGCTCAAGGGAAGTTTACGACAGGAGAAAAGTAGCACTTGATTTGCTCACCTTAACAACAGGTAATCTCGGCTCTTTGGAGTCTTTAAAAAAATTAAATTAGATAAAAAATCGTTACCGCCGCTATTTTTTTAATCTTATTGATATGACGTAAATTCTTCATATCGGCACCATAATTACATTTTTTTTTTTACTTTTAAAAGAGAGTTACATTTACTTTAAAACTAAATGGCCCCTGCACCCTTTTGGTTTTTCGTTTTGCGGCTCTCAGTGGAAAAAGTATGGACACCCCTGCGATACAGTAGATGGAAGGACCGCTCTGTGTTTCTAAGAACCAACTGCAAAAAAGCTATTCAAAGATCCTCTGTATTTTGGTGAACCCCATTTTGATCACCCCTGCTATATGGGATGGGAGCACTTAGGTGTTTTCTGAAGACCTACTGCAAAAACACTAGTCAAAGAGCCTCCTTATGTTGTTTTTAAAAACCTACTACTAAACAATTAGTCAAAAGATTCTCTAAATGACAAGAGTGCCCTGCTGTTTTTTAGAACCAACTCCAAACAGCTAGTCAATGATCCTGTATATACCGTATGTGAGTCTTAACTGGTGGGTCTTTGCCTTGTAGAGATGTGATGTTCGGGGTCGAGTCTTTTGAGCGGCTCTTAAGTGAACAATGAGAACGAATTTGTGGTTGAGTCTGTTTGCGTGCCGTTCTTACTCAAGCATCTCAATTAATTAGAACAAGGTGCCAAAGTTATTTGTTTTCAGGAGTTCAACTAGGACAAATAGAGGGTTTTTTTTTCAGTTAATTGTTTTGATTCGAGCGTGAAGCAGTAGTTTACAATTTTTTAATTTTTTATAATTTCCTACATCGTGTATGATAAAGTGTAAATAATATAATGCTCAATATTATTACAAAATTAATACATTCTGGACATACTTTACTGTGTGTCCAATGGGGCTCGGTTATAAGGGAGAACATTTAAAAAAAAAATTTATTTCCTCTTATCAACATTAATACCACAATTTTTTATATTGTTTTTAACCTGCCAGTTTTAAATCATCTGTACTAAAAACCAAATGAACTATAGATGTGTTCTATATTTTATTAACATCCTGAGTCAATACAAAGCAATGAGAATAACATTGTAAAATATATGAAATGTTTACTCGACAATAAAACAAATGTAGAGCAAAACATATTGAAAAAAAATAGTGAACTATTTTGCTGTCGTGCCCTATATAAAAATTAACAAATGGAACACATTTCAAATTGTGATGCTACAACATGCTCTTAACATCATCGCTACTTGCACTATTTTTAATAACAATACAAATGAGCTAAATTCAAGTTCAAATATCAGTCTGGCGGTGGCACCGCTAGTAGTGGCTAAACTGATCATGTTACACTGTGTGCTGGCAGCAATAGCAAGCTGAGAAGACTTATTGGCTAATGTTATGCTCGGACATTTTCTTTATGGTTGATGGAGCTGATTACATTAATCAACCTGAAATTGATTGCAATCATCAATCACGATCATATAATCGCACATCCTTCGTGCGTAATGACTACTATTTCAAGTCACCGCTTGTCATTAGAATGTGTGATGGTGGGTCCTGCAGCCAAACTATCGTATAGAGTGCACTGGCATATATATTCTAAATTTTAGAACATAAAACATTATTTCCATAGATTAACCGCACCAAACTATAAGCCGCAGATATATATGTTGTGAAATTATTATTTTTTTTTTTTAGCAAGCAAGCAACACCACACAAAAGTTTGTAACAACGTTTTCGCCCCAAAAGTCCCTGAAAGTCACACACGCTAAGAAGAGTTGTTGTCAGTTTGAAGTAAACGCCACTTAACTCATGACCGCCGCTACTACGCTTCGGCGATCCGGTAATCTACAGGACAATATTAATCCACTCAAAAAAGTGAAAAATGTAATTAATATAATAATCCATAAAGTTGCTTTGAATCAATTTAGCATCCGCTGACATGTCTCTTGTCGTCGTCTGTCTCTCCATCGCGCCGTGTTGGCGTGGCATCAAAACACAGCTTTGTTTGAATGTCTTTCACTTCCTTCTGTCTCTTGACTCTACAAACTGGATGATCGAGCGTGACCATATGTTTCACTCTTTAGAGCGCATCAGTACATAAGCCGCACCCACAAAATTTTAGAAGGAATAAATAGTTTTCGATATATTAGCTACACCGGACTATAAGCCGCAGATACATACGTTGTGAAATGAGTTATTTACACAGAAACATTTTGTAAATGTTTATTGATATACCTTAATTGTTTCCAAACGGTGTCTGTAACACTGCAGTAAAACGGGTGATCAAACAAAACAGAAGTCATCGTCATGGACCCACTAGCTGCGGAAGATAGCTCTAGACGTTTTGGTAAATTTACTGAGGAATTTGTGAAACTGAAACAATAGAAAAAAAATAAAAAATAAAATGTAATTGTAAGTTAATGATACTAACAAACACTTATTATTGTGTTAGCATATTATCTAATGCTAACGGCGCTAGATTGATTACATAACAATAGCAGGTACAAATATGCATGAAAACACATGAGACGGTTTATTAAGTATGAATTGTTTAGTTATATTGTAAAACTCACAAATGTTGCTTGGAGTGATGATTAAAGAAACTATTCCAGTAGAAACGCTATGGACGACTAGAAGATGGAATGGCACTAGTACTCCCGGTTCAAGGCACGAAAAACAGAAGGAAATACTGTAGATGTTCAACCCACAGGACTTGTAGTGAGCAAACTCGTCCAAAAGATGGCGCCATAGCACAAACATTAACCCAGTGTCTGTGTTTTATAAACACTATTTGTTGAATACAAAACATTATGGCTGCTAGCGAAGAAAAATCCATAAATTAGCTGCACCGTTTTGTAAGCCGCAAGTTTCAAAGCGTAGGAAAAAAGTAGCGGCTAAATAGGGTAGACCAGAGCGCTCTGTTGTTTTTAAGAATATACTACACAAAAATCTAGTCAAAGATCCTCCATACTGCAAAAAGCCTAGTCAAAGAAAATATATATGACAGGAATGTTGGGGCTTTTGTGTACGATTGCAAAAGCATCTGAGATCAGTAACAACCTTTGACAGAATCAAAAGCTATACTAAGTTGCTATACTAACATATTGTGTTGAAGTTTGGGGAAATGTTTTTAAAACAAACATAGACCCAATAATTAAACTTTAAAAAAGGGTAATTACAATAATACACAAAGCGTGCTACTATGAACCTACCAATTCAATATTCATAAGTTCTAATGTGTTAACATTTTCAGATATTGTGTTTTTAAAAACAATGGAAATTATGTTTCGAGTAAAGAACAACAGTTTGTACAGCTTGTATTCTTAGGTTATTTAAATTAATAGGAAAAAACTATAATTTAAGGGGGATATTGATTTTTGAAGAACGAATATAAAATACAAATGTATTTCAGTTTTAGGAGTTAAATGGTGGAACAAGCTCAGTGATGAGTTGAAGACATGTAGTTCTTTGTTAAGGTTTAAGAAAGCCTTGAAAGGGGAAATAATGGAAAATTATAAAATATAGCAACGATTACTTTCATTCCATTGTTTTTTTGAACGTTGGATGTTCCAGGCAATCTAATTTTCAGTGAATTTATAAGATAGGCAAATATAAGCCTCGGCTTCAGCCTATTCCTTTTTCGGTCATTATTTTTCTTTTTGTGTGCTGTTAAATTGATCACACCAAATGGTTGATTATATGACCGAAATACACTCATTTTTTGTTTGAATAATTAGTTTCATCCATGATAGAAACAGGTATGCTGAAATCAATCATGAAGAGGAAAGATGGCAACGGCTCAGGTGAAAATCGCACAGCGGGCAAGAAGAGCTTGCAGTTTGTTGGTATTCTAAACGGAGGGTAGGTGTTCCTTTTTGCACCATCATGCTCAACTAGATCGATATCTGATAAAAAATAACAATTGAATCGCCCTTTTTTTTCAGTTATGGCCGCATTGCCTGCTAAGCAAAAATTGCCTAATTTGTTTTATCAGGTATGAATCCACATCTAGTGAAGAGGAAGATGAGGGAAGCACCTCTGAAGAAAGTGGAGAAGGGGACTGCCTAGACAGCACGGAGGAGGAAGTGGATGCGCAGGAAGAAACATCAGAGGAGGAACGAAACATCAACCTGGATGAGAGCGACACGGATGAAGAAACCCTGAGAGCATCCAATGTGTCATTTGATGACGTGAAAGAGAAGTATGCTCTCTCACTCTTTAATCAAGTTTGATAGTAGCCTTGTTTATTGATATGAGTTCATTTGTTTGCAAAAGGTTTGAGCTGAGCTCCAAAATGCGTGAAGCTTGCATCATTCTGAAGAACCACCTCAATGACGACATCCAGACACTGAAGAGTAAGGAAGTGGTGCGTCCTTGCATGCTTCTTTTCTAATTATTCAAGTCTAATGGAAGCTGTGCGACTTTTTTGTCTACCAGTATTTCAAAAATCATCTAATATACTGTAAGTAGGGATGTCCGATAATGGATTTTTTTACCGATATCCGATATTGTCCAACTCTTAATTACCGATACCGATATATACAGTCGTGGAATTAACACATTATTATGCCTAATTTGGACAACCAGGTATGGTGAAGATAAGGTCCTTTTTTTTTTCTTTCTTTTTTTTTCAAAAATATTTTTATTGAATTTTGTAGACAGTACAGTATGATGGATCATGGCAACAGCAAGTTGAGGTATCTGCACATTTTACAATATGTAACATAGTAAACCCCACCCCTTACAATACCCACCCACTTTAATTCCCAAGGTAATTGTCACCTAGTGCCTACAACAAATATAGACACACATGAATATATGCAAACGTAGATTCAATCTGATAAGGTCCTTTAAAAAAAATAAAAAAATAAGATAAATAAATTAAAAACATTTTCTTGAATGAAAATGAAAGTAAAACAATATAAAAACAGTTACATAGAAACTAGTAATGAATGAAAATGAGTAAAATTAACTGTTAAAGGTTAGTACTATTAGTGGACCAGCAGCACACACAATCATGTGTGCTTACGGACTGTATCCCTGCAGACTGTATTGATATATATTGATATATAATGTAGGAACCAGAATATTAATAACAGAAGGAAACAACCCTTTTGTGTGAATGAGTGTAAATGGGGGAGCGAGTTTTTTTGGGTTGGTGCACTACTTGTAAGTGTATTTTGTGTTTTTAATGTTGATTTAATAAAAAAAAAAAGGAAAAAAAAAGATACCGATAAAAAAAACAAAAACGATACCGATAATTTCCGATATTACATTTTAAAGCATTTATCGGCCGATAATATCGGCAGGCCGATATTATCGGACATCTCTAACTGTAAGTGTAGAGGATGGATGGATGTATCAAACTAAGTCTATTGTTACCAAATATACTTGTAGCTCGCCAGTACTCACACGGTCCAGCTGGAGTGGTTCCGCATCTCCAGCGCCAAGACTGCTCAGCCTCCGCGAGTCTCCGACTACCTGATGGCGTTCCTGGAGGTTTCTTCGCTGCTGCTGGAGCACGTGGTGAACATGACAGACGGCAACGGCAACACCGCTCTTCACTACAGCGTCTCACACTCCAACTTTGGTGTGGTGGACCTGCTACTGGACACAGGTGAGTGGTCACAGACCTCCTTGGTTAAATTCTCCAACTTGATAGGCTGGAGCTATAATCGTAAAAAAGTACAGAATTACCTCAATTGGTTCTGTGACGGAGCTCTAAACTCAAAACACTTGTATCTCAAATCAACGTCTCCTATTGAAAATAATTTAAATACCGTATATTTAATTGGTGCTTGGCCCCCAAAACATCACAATATTAACATGGAACATGCCTTTTGAAAAACAAACCTTTAGATAAGAAACACAGTGTACAAAAGCAAATACCTTAGAAGGTACTACAAACTACACTACTTTTCTGAAATGATGTACTGGTAATAAAAATGTACAGCATTTACCTTACGGCAGGTGTGCCCAACCTTGTACAAACCCCGTTTCCATATGAGTTGGGAAATTGTGTTAGATGTAAATATAAACGGAATACAATGATTTGCAAATCCTTTTCAACCCATACTCAATTGAATGCACTACAAAGACAAGATATTTGATGTTCAAACTCATAAACTTTATTTTTTTTTGCAAATAATAATTAACTTAGAATTTCATGGCTGCAACACGTGCCAAAGTAGTTGGGAAAGGGCATGTTCACCACTGTTACATCATCTTTTCTTTTAACAACACTCAAACGATTGGGAACTGAGGAAACTAATTGTTGAAGCTTTGAAAGTGGAATTCTTTGCCATTCTTGTTTTATGTAGAACTTCAGTCGTTCAACAGTCCGGGGTCTCCGCTGTCGTATTTTACGCTTCATAATGCGCCACACATTTTCGATGGGAGACAGGTCTGGACTGCAGGCGGGCCAGGAAAGTACCCGCACTCTTTTTTTTACGAAGCCACGCTGTTGTAACACGTGCTGAATGTGGCTTGGCATTGTCTGGCTGAAATAAGCAGGTTCGTCCATGAAAAAGACGGCGCCTAGATGGCAGCATATGTTGTTTCAAAACCTGTATGTACCTTTCAGCATTAATGGTGCCTTCACAGATGTGTAAGTTACCCATGCCTTGGGCACTAATGCACCCCCATACCATCACAGATGCTGGCTTTTGAACTTTGCGTCGATAACAGTCTGGATGGTTCGCTTCCCCTTTGGTCCGGATGACACGATGTTGAATATTTCCAAAAACAATTTGAAATGTGGACTCGTCAGACCACAGAACACTTTTCCACTTTGCATGAGTCCATCTTATATGATCTCAGGCCCAGAGAAGCCGGCGGCGTTTCTGGATGTTGTTGATAAATGGCTTTCGCTTTGCATAGTAGAGCTTTAACTTGCACTTACAGATGTAGCTACGAACTGTATTTAGTGACAGTGGTTTTCTGAAGTGTTCCTGAGCCCATGTGGTGATATCCTTTAGAGATTGATGTCGGTTTTTGATACAGTGCCGTCTGAGGGATCGAAGGTCACGGTCATTCAATGTTGGTTTCCGGCCATGCTGCTTACGTGGAGTGATTTCTCCAGATTCTCTGAACCTTTTGATGATATTATGGACCGTAGATGTTGAAATCCCTAAATTTCTTGCAATTGCACTTTGAGAAACGTTGTTCTTAAACTGTTTGACTATTTGTTCACGCAGTTGTGGACAAAGGGGTGTACCTCGCCCCATCCTTTCTTGTGAAAGACTGAGCATTTTTTGGGAAGCTGTTTTTTTACCCAATCATGGCACCCACCTGTTCCCAATTAGCCTGCACACCTGTGGGATGTTCCAAATAAGTGTTTGATGAGCATTCCTCAACTTTATCAGTATTTATTGCCACCTTTCCCAACTTCTTTGTCACGTGTTGCTGGCATCAAATTCTAAAGTTAATGATTATTTGCAAAAAAAAAAAATGTTTATCAGTTTGAACATCAAATATGTTGTCTTTGTAGCATATTCAACTGAATATGGGTTGAAAATGATTTGCAAATCATTGTATTCCGTTTATATTTACATCTAACACAATTCCCCAACTCACATGGAAACGGGGTTTGTAGATTAAAAAAAGCCATAAAATCTAAAAAAGTAAAAACAATAATTTATTGCTGACTTCTGACACTTTTGAGCGGATCCCTTTTGGACCCTAACAGTAAGTGTGTATAGTCAATCTTAAGGTCTACCAACTGCCACACACGCAACAAGCTTTGTTCACTGCACCGCATGGCCCCAATGCAAGCCAAAATAGAACAAATAATTCCACTATGATTATTAGTATTAACTGTAAAGTATCGCAAGAGGTTCTAATAATTTTTTTAAATTAAAAAAAAGTCACCCCTGGAAGTTACATGCCAGACACATAATGGAAACAAGAACTGTTTTGAATCATCTTCATGCAGGTGTCCCTCATGTTGAATAAGTTTTGTAAGAAAAAAATATTTTTCTCTTCTTTTGACAGACATGTGTAGCGTGGATAAGCAGAACAAGGCGGGCTACACGGCCATCATGCTGGCCGCTCTGTCGACTGTGAAGGAGGACGACGACATGTCTGTGGTCAAGAAGCTCTTCAGTAAGGGCAACGTCAACGCCAAGGCCAGCCAGGCAAGTGACCTTCTGTCTAATCACTGTAGCCAACAACCTTGACACAATTCCTGGAGTTTATGTAGGGCTGTCATCAAGATAACTAGACGTCTCGGTCTTTCTCGGCGTAAACACGCTAATACGGTGTTCCAAGTATTGATAATTCGTTGTTAGGCCATGGTGAAATACTTGACAGGACAAGCGACATTTCACCGAATCACTGTCATTTGTGTTCCCTGAATATAATATAAATTAAGTGTAAAAAAACATGTTTGTACTAAGCAAAGTGTCCTGCACATATGTGATTGCATACTTTATACATTTTAAAATATTAATCTAAAATAAAATAAAAATATTTATTTTAACTACCTTGAATACTGGATAGCATGTGTTGCCTCCCCCTGCTTCCTAAAATTAGACTTCAACATAAATTATAATTTTTACACACCGTATTTTTCGGAGTATAAATCGCACTGGCAGAAAATGCATAATAAAGAAGGAAAAAAAAATATATAAGTCGCACTGGAGTATAAGTCTCATTTTTTAGGGAAATTTGTTTGATAAAACCCAACACCAAGAATAGACATTTGAAAGGCAATTTAAAATAAATAAAGAATAGTGAACAACAGGCTGAATAAGTGTACGGTATATGACGTACTGAGAAAGTGCCTGGTATGTTAACGTAACATATTATGGTAAGAGTCATTCAAATAACTATAACATATAGAACATGTTATACGTTTACCAAACAATCTGTCACTCCTAATCGCTAAATCCCATGAAATCTTATACGTCTAGTCTCTTACGTGAATGAGCTAAATAATATTATTTTATATTTTACGGTAATGTGTTAATAATTTCACACATAAGTCGCTCCTGAGTATAAGTCGCACCCCCGGCCAAACTATGAAAAATATGTTAACTATTTTGCACTACTATACTTTTTACTTTTCTCTCTCTCTCTCTCTCTTTACTCAGACCTGTTACCCTAACACATTGCTCCTTCTGAAACATTTGGGTCACATGGTTCGCAAGAAGCTGCATCATTCAAATTCTCTGCATGCCAAAAGCAATGTTTGTATATTCCATGATATTTCAACTGACTTGAAATAGTTAAAATCCCAACAGTCTTTCTAAACAAGGTTTTGTTTATTTTTAAAACGATTTGTTTAATCGCATCACTGTAATGTGCTTAGTGTCGACATGTGCTGTCTGCATAAATCCTACATTTCATATACCGGTAGTTGCTAATTTGACGCCAAAAAAACAGGGCCGTCCTTCCTTATATGCAGATTACGCGCTATGCGTAGGGGTCCTGCAATCCGCATGGGACCCACTTTTGCGTGGAAAATTTCAATGAATGAATATCCGCCCCTTCTCCGCCTCTGATATGAATATATTGTCCAATTTTCACTGTACCCTGTGACAAGCAGAGGATTACTGCTGGACGAGCTTCAAATCTTGGTCACATAAGTATCGGGAAGAATTGCAAAATGTAGGTTTTAATTATGTTAAATTTATTACAGAACAATATATTTCCTGGAAATTAATTTTAGTGATAAATCAAATTCAAGTGTAATTAAAAAAAAACATTTGAAAATTGTTTTACATAAATAAAGTTTTGTAATGGGGCCCTAACTTAGCCAGAAATGAGTAGAATAGCCCAAAATCATGCTCAAGTTGAAGTAAAAAAGTAGTCATCCAAATAATTACTTGAGTAAAAGTAAGTATTCACATCTACTCAAGTACTAAGTAACTGGTGAGTATCTTCAGATTTATGTAGTAACTATTTTTTATTGGTACAGCCATAGTTTCTGCCCGCGCCACGACTACAGCATGTACCACAAAATATGCACAATTTGCTGTCACTTGTGACTTTATATGACAGGGCTAATGTTAGCATATGCACAGCTAAAACTTAAGAAAATAACATCTACGACTTACTGCAATGTGCTTTCTCTGGTTGGCCGTAGAATTCTTGGAGGCTGAAATGCAAACATTTCTACTGACACACGGATGACAGCGCATGATATGATGTTATTTTTCAATAAATATAACTATATAAATGTAGCAATTGGGATTAAACTAAATGCAACAAAGTAAAAGTAGTGTTTCTTCTTTCCCAAAATATTCAATTAAAGTAAAAAATATGTTGCATGAAAACTAGTCTGACAAGTTAAATTTATCTAAAAAGTTAGCTTGTTACTAGTACCCACCTCTGCTATTACACCTGTTAGTCAAATGAGTCATCTTCGGCTCATCAAAAAAATGCCTAAAATATATGCAACTGCGTTCATTATGTGTATTGTCA
Source organism: Nerophis lumbriciformis (assembly GCF_033978685.3). Lineage (NCBI taxonomy): Eukaryota > Metazoa > Chordata > Actinopteri > Syngnathiformes > Syngnathidae > Nerophis > Nerophis lumbriciformis. The sequence continues at coordinate 18,659,007 of NC_084561.2, read as the reverse complement.
GATTGAAACTTAAAAAAGACAAAAATGCGAGTTTATTTTGAGAGTGTTACTGTTCTACAAACAAATAGCACCAATTGGTGCAGTATTATGCAGTAGTTCCAACTGGAATAAAGTGTGAGGAGGTGCTGAGAAAGGTAAACTATAAAGGTATGCTGTCATTGTGTATTACCAGAATATGGATTGTCTGATGATTAGTTCATTGCAGGTTAAATGGAATGAAGCAAATGAGTCAAGTGTGACAATGTTTTTAGTTTTATCTGTTCACATTTAATCGAGTTGCATGCAACAGACAGGCGCGCGAGTCATGAGACTGTCTGGCGTCACTGCTTTAAATCTGATTACCAATGCTTGTTGTTGTTCTGAGGAGCACAAAACAAAGCGTGCAGTGGAACTGAGAGAAGACTTTTTTTTTTCCCCAGTTAAATACTCCGCCTCTGTATTTATGATGTTATATTTGAGAGCTCACGTTACTGCCGTTCAAAAGGTGACTTGTGACAAAGAATGGGCTTTTTTAGTACAATGTAAAACCTTTCATGGTGATGTGTCAAGACAGAACAATGTTGTTTACACGATCACAAATTTGATCAATCTGTCAAGGACCTAAAAACTAAGAAGGGAAAGTGTTGGATTTGTTTTGTATTAGGGGTGTAAAAATCTATCCATAGATCGATTTATACTCCTAAATTTCAAGTATATCGATTTGTACTCGACAAATAAGCTTCTTTTTCGAAAGATAGTAGCCATTCAAGATCATTTTAAAATGGGATCGAGCGATTTTATCAATACTATAAAAAGGAAAACATTGGATTTAAGACCCGCAGACTTTATATGAAGTTTAGCACTTTTAATGATAAGGATGGTTATCATTAAACAGAAATGTCCGATAGCGACGGTGGTCGTGGAAGGACATAAACGCAAACGCCACAAGACAATATCATAAATTACAACAAAATAACTGTCAGCTACAGCACAATTGCAAAAGCCACAACAAATACAACTGACAAAGCACAATAATATAAAACTGCAACACAACTTTAGGCCGCAAAAGACGTGACCAACACAACGGCAGTTACAGCGGAGCAAGTTACGGCGACGCACCGACTTCCGGAACACAACAACATGAAGCGAACAACTGGCAGCCAGAGAAAAGTCATTTCATCAGAAAGAAAGAAGAGATGGATGGATGGATGAAGGAGGCTACCGTATTTTTCGGACTATAAGTCGCAGTTTTTTTCATAGCTTGGCTCAGGAGCGACTTATGTGTGAAATTATTAACACATTACCGTAAAATATCAAATAATATTATTTAGCTCATTCACGTAAGAGATTAGACATATAAGATGTCATGGGATTTAGCGATTAGGAGTGACAGATTGTTTGGTAAACGTATAGCATGTTCTATATCTTATAGTTATTTGAATGACTCTTACCATAATATGTTACGTTAACATACCAGGCACGTTCTCAGTTGGTTATTTATGCCTCATATAACGTACACTTATTCAGCCTGTTGTTCACTATTCTTTTTTTATTTTAAATTGCCTTTCAAATGTCTATTCTTGGTGTTGGATTTTATCAAATAAATTTCCCCAAAAATGCGACTTATACTCCAGTGCGACTTATGTTTTTTTCCTTCTTTATTATGCATTTTCAGCAGGTGCGACTTATACTCCGAAAAATACGGTATATAAATTAGGAAGTGAAGTCATCGGCGACGCCAAAGCAGAGAACAGATACTGTATGGTCAGGTCGGGGAACTTTATTTAGCAGGTTAATCTACTGTTGAAATGTTGGTTACTGTACTTCTATTAAAATTTGCTCAAATCTTGAAAATATGAGCAGAAAAAGTTTCCTATTTTTAATTTAACATAAAGTGTTGGTTGAACTTTATTCAAATAAATCAATTGTTGTTCACTTGCTTGTTTGTATCCATAATTCATTTATACATAATTACCTTGCAAGAATAACAGGAATTTAGTGTATCTAGTATTTATTTCACAGTCACACTGCTTGAATTTTGTTTGCTAAAAAGTTACAGAATCGATTTTAACTCACTGCATCGTTTCGGATCGTATCGTTGTAAAAAAAAAAAAAATATCGTCCCTGAATCATATCGCCAACCACAAACTCTGAAACAAATCGTTGTTAAAATGAATTGTTGCACCCTACTTTGTAATAAACCTTTCTTATAACTTAAAATGCAAAAATGAAATGTATTTTAAAAACTTCAGCAAACGGCCCACAGGCTACACTTTGCCAGCGTGGTGAAATAATTGAACCAGTTATCGACAGAAGAGTGTCTCTATGTTGGGTTTTCTTAGCACTTCTAGAAGTGATAAAGTTTGTTTGCACATTTTACGCATGCTGTGGTATACATAACGCACACTCCTTGGGCTTGTGGTGGCGGATCACCACTCTTACTGGTCATTTACAAAAAAATATCAAAGTGCTCCCAGCCTTGTTTAATTTTTTTATATGCGCGCTTTGTTGGAAAAACATCCCTTATGCTATGTAATATTTCAATTTCTCACCTTTACAGGCCGGCCAGACAGCGCTGATGCTCGCTGTGAGTCACGGCCGTCAGGGGATGGTGGAGGCGCTCCTGGAGTGCGGCGCCGATGTTAACGTGCAGGACGACGAAGGCTCTACGGCGCTGATGTGCGCCAGCGAGCACGGCCGAGCTGAGATTGTCAAACTCCTCTTGGAGCAGCCTGGTTGCGACATCTCCATCGTTGATAATGTAAGACATGCAGCAGACATTAAGTACCTCACTCGCACTGTATGCATGCAACACACGTTTTGTCATGTCAGCATATTGTTTCTTTAATAGTTGTTGCCTCTATGTTGTTAAATGGTTATTAGCTATTATGGCTTTAACTGTACAACATTGTCGATTATCAATGTTGAACTGTTGAGCTTTACTACTACTCTCTTGGTAACGGCTAGAAATGGATCGTAAATCCTTTTTTTCTCTAGCAGAATGAATGCTATTGGCTTTGGGTGTTTATTGACATAAAATGGCCAGTTTGACTGGGGTCAAATACTAAATCAGTCCAATTTCTAGAGTGCTTTATCAATCATACTTGCACTGGATCAACCTAAACTTTGCATCAATTTTTTTAATGACACAGTAAGAACAGTTGATTTTGAGTGGAAATCTGCAAAGTAGGTGAAGTCAAATGTCTTGAGGTCTTTATTGGTCATCATTCTCACTGTCCATCCATAACAGTAAGAACACTACTTATTTTAACTAATGCCAACACTCTTTATATGTTACTGTAAGAATCCTTTTTAGTTTGAACTGCCTGCTTTTTTTTTTTTTACCTAATCTTGAAACACCAGTCTTAAGTCCCTTTTCCAACACAGGAACTTTACTTCGGAACTATGCTCTTCTCGGTAATTGTGCCCGAAATTAAGTTCCAGACTATTTTAAGTCGTTTTTTTTTTTTAAGTTCTGTGATCTTTTAGGTGGGGTTTGCAGGACTGAACATATCTGATTAGATGCGTACTTTGAGTATTCAATCTTCTGAGCACGTATTAAAAGTCAACAGCTGTTTGGCTAGAGGTGGATGACTGATTAAGTCCAAATAAATCCTTGTTTCGACCACTTGACCAGTGGCTTTACTTTTAGTGCACATTTTTAGTTGCATGCGTTAATATTGCGTATATAGTGTGCTTCTTAACACACTTTATATGCAGCTGGTCTGCCAGAGAGTAAGAAGACAAAGCAGGCGGGAACAGCGTTGCCAACTTAGCCCTTTTCTTTTCAGACCCCTCTATATTCTCTTTTTAAAAAGCGACTAGCGACTTTTTCTGCTCTTACTAGACACTTTTGGAGGGTCTTCCCATCAAAGCAGCGGTTGCTGTATTGACCTATTTGCTTTTCTTTTCATGATCATTGCTCAAATTGTGTCTTGCACATCCATAAAAATGACATTCTAAGCCAATAATGCAAATTTGTCTGCCATTTTTAAAGGTCAGGGTTAGGTTAAGGTTCCCTATAACGTTTGGGTTAGTTAATGCAGTTTAGGATAATTCTAAAATATATATAACTTTTACAGTAGCAGGGTTGTCACAATACCAGAATTTCAGTTGTCGATACCTGTACAATAATCCCTCCTTTATTGCTGTTAACTGGTTTCAGACATGACCGCGATAAATTCTCGCCAAGTAGGAATCATTATAAATTTAACTATTTTCGAAATATATTTTCCACATTATTGAGAGCCTTCTAGACATGAAATAAAACTCTTTAGTCACCTTTACACTCTTTAATCCTTTAATTGTGCTTGAGGCTGAGCCAATCAGTGGCCATGATACTTAAATTTAAGTTAAAGTTAAAGTACCAATGATTGTCACACACACACACTAGATGTGGCGAAATTATTCTCTGCATTTGAGGTGAGGGGAGCAGTGAGCAGAAGCAGTGGCCGCGCCCGGGAATCATTTTTGGTGATTTAACCCCCAATTCCAACCCTTTATGCTGAGTGCCAAGCAAGTCCCATTTTTATAGTCTTTGGTATGACTCGGCCGGGGTTTGAACGCACAACCTACCGATCTCAGGGCGGACACTCTAACCACTAGGCCACTGAGTAGGTTAACAGTTTGCTCATATTTGTTTAATTTCATCTAGTGGCCAATACCACTGTAGTATTGATTTTTTTTTAAATTTTTTTAATTTAGTTATTTTATGCCTGAACATGCTTAATTTAGGGCAAAGATTTTGAAGAATATGCTTTAAAAAACTAAATCTGCAATGTTGTGAAACCGCAATATTTGAAGCGTGATGTGACATGTTACCACTGTACGTATTCATTTCCACAATTCTCAAAACCACGATAAAAAGAAAAAAAATTAACCCATGTATTTTTAATATAGCTTTTAAATCAAACGTGATTTGCACATAATTCAAATGAGCTGTGGCTGCCAAAAGGAAACTATAAAAACAGCAGTTGCTTATAACCTCCCGGTATATATCAAAACATACAATACTGTGCTTAGAAATATGCTTACTGTATAAATAACAATGGTCGACTATTAAATTGTAAGTTAGATACAATCTAAATGTTCTAAAAACAACAGCAGCATGCAACCTTCAAGTATACAAAACGAACAATATTATTCTTAAACTACCACCATACTGAAATAGTATTGACTATGTACAGTGCATCCAGAAAGGGACATCCTGGATGAAAACTAACGCTTACCATCCAAGCTGATGAAGCTTGAGAGGTGCTGCAAAGAGGAATGGGCGTAACTGCCCAAAAATAGGTGTGCCAAGTTTGTGGCATCGTATTCATAAAGGCTTGAGTCTGTAACTGCTGCCAAAGGTGCATCAACAAAGTATTGAGCAAAGGCTGTGAAAACTTCTGTACATGTGATTTTTTAAATTTTAAATATATTTTCATCTTGTCATCGTGATGTATTGTCTAGAATTTTGAGGACAAAAATGGATTTATTTCATTTTGGAATAAGGCTGTAACATAACAAAATGCGAAAAAGTGACGCGTTGTGAATACTTTACAGATGCACTGTACATGTAAAGAAAATAGAGTAATAACAATGAAAATACAACTACTTCAAATCAAAGTATTGTGTACATGTAATTTTTTATTTTAAATTGTAATTTAAAAAAGAACACGGGAATTGCTGCAAAAAAATTAATTTATTCCATTTTTGATTAAGGCTGTAACATAAAATGTGGAAAAAGTGAAGCGCTATGAATACTCTTCGGATGCACTGTAATTTCTCATGAAATAGGCTAACAAAAAGGCTAAAATATACATTTAAATCTATTTGTTATTAGTATCAACATTTCAGCCTTTTCTCGTTATGTCTTTTTTATAATGTCATTATGTTATGTCTTTTTGCTCTACTTAACCATTTTTGCTGGGGTTTTTTTTTTCGTTTATTTAAAATTTTTTGCAAATGGCTCCCAGCCCACACTTTGCCTTCCTGGTGAAAGAAGTGAACCAGTAGTGTTCAAAGTGTTGCCAAACGACAGAAGAGTGTCTCTAAGTTGTTGTCTTAGCACTTAATTCAAGTGATGAAGGCTGGGTTGTTAAGATACTAAGAAATGTAGTTCAAAGAGGATCAGTGTTTGTGATTGGCGTTCAAAGGCATTAATCGGTTATCACATACTTTTTCAAGAAAATCGTGCGGTACTGATCAGTGGCTGATTGATCGGCACAGCTCTAATTTTTTTTTACTTGGTATCGATACTTTTGACAATCCTAGAGTGTAGTATGTTCCTGTAGAAATCATGACATCCATATGTTTGTAGCTGAATGTCAGCTTGTTCTGCTGCTGCACAGCCTTCTGGGTCATTGCGACAAAAAGGTGCCTGTTCTGCTCACATCTGTGATTCAGGGGAAACAGTTCCTCACGGAACATTATATTCACTTAGCTTCTTCCTACTCTTTGGTTTTCCGCACAGCATGACAGGAACAGAATCCGATTTGAGTTTTGTCTGTCTTCACCCTCAAATCGCTGTGGCTAACTCGTCCCCTCGGGGGATTATTTCAAAAATCTTCTGTTCGCAGCGAACGACACACACACGTCACAATTAGGGTTTAACCAGCTGACTTGTATTACATATTGAGATCTGAGTGCTTGACAAAAGACAGACGGACCAACATTTCAGTGCAGAGAGCCAGAATGAGTCAGCTGCTGCTGGATTTGTGTTTCATTACAGCACAGCTGGACTCGCAGTGGTGGGGAAACTCCACCCTCGCACAACTCCATTCACACAATGTTACAGCACAGCACTATAGAGTTGATAGGTCTTCACCAACACACATCGCCATCTCAAATTGGAAATTAATTTGTTTTGGTTTCTTTTGTCCAGGACGGCAGCAATGCGCTGTCCATCGCGCTGGAGGCGTCTCACAATGACACTGCTGTGCTGCTCTACGCCCATATGAACTATGCAAAACCTCAAGGTGCTATGGTGAGTCGTCTGTGTTGTTCAACACGCACACAATGTTGTCCGAAAACATTACATTTAATGCTTTAGTAAATATTATAATGGTGATTTTATTAGGAATCCACTAAAATAGTACACTAAGTGTACAGTAGAGAACTCAAATAGGCATGCTTTGCTGCCCTCTTGTGGCATTATCACACGCGTGCATTTGTTCCAGTCTAAAAAGCACATATTACTGGGGATGGATGCATAGTACCGTATTTTTCGGATTATAAGTCACAGTTTTTTTCATAGTTTGACCGGGGTTGCGATTTATACTCCGGAGCGACTTGTGTGTGAAATTATTAACACATTACCGTAAAATATCAAATATTATTATTTATCTCATTCGCGTAAGAGACGAAGCAAATGTCAGCAATCGTCACACATGTCAACCAATAAGAATTGGGCGTGGGCAGGTCATGGCAGAAGTGCATTGTGCATCATGGCAGAAGTGCATTGTGGGTCATGGGATGCTAACTGTTGCTACATCCGTAGCTATTAAAATGGATTATTTCAACATTGGCGGTAACTTATAAAAACTGAGAAAGGCTGAACTAAAATGGCACCGAAAAGGAAATCATATACTGCAGATTACAAGCCGGACGTAGTGAAATATGCAGCAGAAAACGGCAATCGAGCAGCAGAAAGAAAGGAAACGGCGCATACCAGAGGTGACACCGGGGAGGAAGATTTCATGGGATTTAGCGATTGGGAGTGACAGATTGTTTAATAAACGTATAGCATGTTCTATATGTTATAGTTATTTGAATGACTCTTACCATAATATGTTACGTTAACATACCAGGCACGTTCTCAGTTGGTTATTTATGCCTCATATAACGTACTCTTATTCAGCCTGTTGTTCACTATTCTTTATTTATTTTAAATAGCCTGTCACATGTCTATTCTTGGTGTTGGGTTTTAACAAATACATCTCCCCCAAAAATGTGACGTATAAATGTTTTTTTCCTTCTTTATTGTGCATTTTCGGCCAGTGCGACATATACTCCGGAGCGACTTATAGTCCGAAAAATACGGTACTAGGGAGGTATATCGTTAGAATTGTATCGATACGACACCCTTATCGATATCTATGGGTACTATATTTAATTTGTGGGAATAAAGATGTGAAAAAATGCATTTAAATTAGCGTTTATATTGAGAAGCTGAACACCAACATGATGTAGTGTAACATCTCAGCAGGACAGTCTTTTATCAACAGCCGTTTTTTTAAGTCTTAAACAAGTCAACTATGTGTGCAGTGCAAGGTGAAACGCAATTATGTCATCTTCTTGTCAAGAACACACAGATCCATCACTGTGTTTCTATTCATTAAGGGACAAGTGGTAAAAAATGGATGGAAGGATGGACAATTACACTCAGCTGGAAATATTTATATATGGCATGAATCTGCAAAACACATACCTTTTACATGATACATCAAATATATCATATAAATCAATACAATCAATAAGCATGTTATGTGGGTGTGCATTTTGTAACGATAGGAAATGTTATTTGTGTTTACGCTGCACACAGATTTATTTGCGTGACGGACCGGAAGCCAGACTGAGTGTTGACAGTTGTATGTGTGTATTATATAAATAAAAAGAGTCAGTGAGATCGTCCAGTTTGTAGTCTAGAGACAGAACGAACGAACACATTCAAATAAGATGTGTGGATGCCACGCAAACGTGGCGCAATGGAGTGACGTCAGACGGCAACTAGAGACCTGTCAGTCACAGCCGACGCAATATTGCTTCAAAGCAACTTTATGGATTATTATATTACCTCAATTTTTCACTTGTGCCTGTGGATTGTTGGATCGCAAGGAGGACGGTTGATAAAATGCGGTTGTGACTCATCATGAGTAAAGTGAGTTCACTTCAAACTGACACAGCGTGCATGACTTTAAAGAAAATTTGAGGAGGAAAAATTGTGTTACAAACTTTTCTGTGGTGTTGCTTCCTTATTTGTCATTATTCAAAGCTACTTTTAACGTGTAGCAGTGGCAGCTGAACTAAATGTGACAGCGTGTCATAATCTCGGGGGGTCAGCTGCAACAAAAAACACAGAAAGCTGTGTCATTAGTCCGAAATCGTTACGGTCCTCACTAGGGATGTCCCGATCCGATATTTGGATCGGATCGGCTGCCGATATTTGCCAAAAATTGCGTATCGGCAAGGCATGGGAAAATGCCGATCCAGATCCAGTTTAAAAAAAAACTCCGGTCCGTGTTTTCCAACGCACCTATTTAAATAATACTTTCCACTTTTCTGCAGCTCCGTAATTTCCGTTCCGCATTTTCCAGCACACCTTCAACACATCCACAATTCTCACGCAGTTGCTTTTAGCTGCTGGCATTACACGACAGGCTCTTCTCACTCTTTCCTGTGTCTCCCTCACAGACAGCGAGCGCACCTTCTTACACACGTCACATACTGTCACGTCATACGTCACATACGTATACGTCCTTTCCCAGCAGAGAGCGAGGTAGCGGCATGGCTAACGTTAGCTGTGATGCTAGCGCAGCCGCTACGGTGCGCGCCTGCTCAAGCGTCCTCTGCGCACGGCAAATCTATGCCACGCACAAAATCAAATAAAAAAAATAAGCGCTTAACAATTTTCGACACATGGACACGACAGAGACAACAGTTTTCGTCATCATTGTTCAAATATTGTGATGTCTGTCGAGACGCTTATCTCCATTCGGTGCCACACGTCCACACTATCAAAATGGCAAAAAGTTCCACATCAACACCGTATGAAAAAATTAGTGATTTGTTTAGTTGTGATTTCCTTCTCTGCATGAAAGTTTAAAAGTAGCATATATTAATGCAGTATGAAGAAGAATGTTTTAATGTAGACATGCAAGCCTTGAAAGAAAATTTTGAAAATCAAGACTGCATTTCCTGCAAATGGGTGCATTTCTACCCTATATTTTAACTTTAGATTTATTCTCATATCAAACTCTTTTGGCTGTCTTTTTGACATTACATCAGGCGCCCCCCTCCACACCCTGGATTATAAATAATGTAAATAATTCAATGTGATTATCTTGTGTGATGACTGTATTATGATGATAGTATATATCTGATAGTATATATCTGTATCATGAATCAATTTAAGTGGACCCCGACTTAAACAAGTTGAAAAACTTATTCGGGTGTTACCATTTAGTGGTCAATTGTACGGAATATGTACTTCACTGTGCAACCTACTAATAAAAGTCTCAATCAAAACACATAGAATCATCATACTGCTGTGATTATATGCATCAAGTGTTCATTCAAGGCTAAGGCAAAATATCGAGATATATATTGTGTATCGCAATATGGCCTTAAAATATCTCAATATTAAAAAAAGGCCATATCGCCCAGCCCTAGTTCAATGATGCCATTTCTGTTTGTCATGTATCATTTTGTCTGTTTTGTGTTTATCCTTGAATAAACAGGTCAGGTTCTTGTTACCAACCATTGTGTATTATTCAAACTCCCCTAATTCAGCTGGCTAGTTGTTATCAAGAGTACTAAAACCCTTTTCAACATGATTCTGACAACTAAGTAGGCTAAATAACTTTAAACTTTAATACATGCTCGGATAGGCCAGTATCGGTCAGTATCGGTATCGGATCGGAAATGCAAAAACAATATCGGTATCGGATCGGAAGTGCAAAAACCTGGATCGGGACATCCCTAGTCCTCACAGACCGACCTATTTAGGAACCGGTATCAAAAAAGACCAGTACTCTGTATACATCCCTACAGAGTACCGGTAATTCTTGGTACTGGTTCCTAATTGGGTCGGTCAGGAAGGACTGTTACGACGCTAAACAAATGATACAGCTATCGTTATTTTTTTTTTTTTATTCAACCGATCGTTGTAGTTATGAAATGCTGTCCGTCACATTTACTTCAGCTGCTATGCATAAGAAATCAGTTTGGAATAATTACATATTATGAAGTAACACCACACTAGTTTGTAACAATATTTCCTCCTTAAAAGTCCCTCAAAGTAACGCACGCTAAGAAGAGTTGGTGTCAGTTTGAAGTGACTGTTTTACTCACTACCGCCGCTACCATGTTTCAGTGATCCAGTAATCTACAGGTCCATATTAATCCACTGAAAAAAGTAAAACATTTTATTAATATAATTATTCATAGAGTTGCGTTGAATCAATATAACATCCGCTGACAGGTTTCTAGTCGACGTCTGACGTCACTCACTTTCACTTTGTTCTGTCTCTTGACTCTACAACCTGGGAGATCAAGCATATTTCCGACTATAGGGCACCTACAGTGAGCGAACTCGTCCAAAAGATGGCGCCATAGCACAAATAATAACACACTTTTTCAGTCTCTGTGTCGGGGTTACTACTATGTAAATTTGTTGTATACAAAACATGGCAGTTAACGAAGAGAAATCCAGAGATTCGCTGCGCCTTTGTATAATCCGCAGGGTTCAAAGCTTGGGGAAAAAAGTAGCGTTTTACAGTCTTTTTAATTATATGGTACACACTACACAGACATCAGTAGCTGTCGACACTCAACATGGCCTCCTGTCCGTCACACAAATACGTCCGTGTGCAACATAAACACAAATAATTCCTATTGTTACAAAATGCACACCCACTTAACATGTGCGATACCACTGATTTTCTTTCCGATACCAAGTAAAATTCAGGTTGATATCGATCCGATATTGATACTTTGTGCAAATATACCTAATGTGCCTGCTTAAATTGAAAAAGTTTTGTATTTTTAAATAACATATGTAAAGTAATGAGAAAAAGCTGAACATTTTAAACTAATAATAATATGCTTAGTCACCTGTAACATAAAGTTATGTCTTTAAATATATATATTTGTTTTTAGCATTTTTTTAAAAATAAAAAATATATCAAAATGGCACCCCCCTACCTCAATTTTTAGTATGCGGCGAAAGTTTAGACACCCCTGAACTAAAGAATTAAAAACACTCGAAATTTTAATAAAATAAGTTTACTTTTGTTTAGTTCGTATTTAAAAAAAATTATAATTTGAAAAATTACAACAACCATAATAAAAACTTTTAAATGTGTAACTGAACATTAATATTTTCATGCAGGCAGACACACATTCACATTGTTAATATTCTATTCTTACATGGGGAAAAAACTCGTTATGTAATGAGAAAAAGCAAACATGTTGTAAGTAACAACAATATACTTAGTTACCGTATCACCTATAATACAAAGCTGACAATATCTGTTTTTACCTCTTTTTTTTTTTTTTAATAATAAAATATCAATGTGGCCCTTGCATACTTTGACTTTTCCGTATACGGCCCTTGGTGGAAAAAGTTTGGCCACCCCTAATAAAAGTATCAAAAGTATTGATATTAGACCAAAAAAATCTGGTACTGGCGGTATCAATATTTCAATATCGATCCGCACATCACTCATTTCCAGCTGAGTGTAATTGTAATGAATAGAAACTCTGATGGATCAGTATGGTCTTTACAAGATGATGACATGACTTGCAATGCAGACATAGTTGCCTTGTTTAAGACTTAAAAAGCAGGTGCTGATAAAAGACTTGATGTTGTACAACCTTGTGTGCTAATAAAAATGGTAATAAAAATGCATTTTTATAGTACATATACATACCGGTATCGATATTGGTATCATTATCGATAAAATCCTAGCGATATACATCCCTACATATTACTCATATTTATGGAACTATTGCCAAAATGTATTTGATCAGTTTCCTAAAGGTACATTTTAAAATGTACAAATTACATGTAGTACACAGAATATTGCTTTCCATCTTTGCAGTTACCCTTAATACTTCTTTTACACGTCATTCAGGGGAGTCCAACGACTCAGAGGAGTCCACCCAGCACCCACAAGTCCTGGCCTGCAGAGTGACGTGACCCCACTACAAAAGCATACAATAATAACTGGATCTGGGCTGTGATAAGCTCCACTGGATTTTCCCTAAATATAAAATGTATTTATATATTGTAACATACCCTGCATTCAAAGTATTGTTAATATGAGAATATTATTTTTCCATAGAGAGTATTCAGGTTGTATTATGTCCTTGACTAATGAACTTCTGCTTTGACTGTAAATGGAGCTTACGTGTTATTTGCACCCCACTAACATTGTATACTGAAACTATATATTCTACTTTAATAATACTTGTCATTATGTATCCAAATATTAAGTTATTATATTCAGTGCCCATTTCAACTAAAACATAAATTCCCTCCGAAATGACACAAATGCCTAAGAAAACATGAGCCTAGGCCCTATTGTAGCAATTTCCAGATAAAATAAAGACTATGTTGCTGGCCAATACATTTTTTTTTTTTTAAAAGGCATCTTTGCTTTTATCCATAACACAAAGAAAATGTTTTTGTTTAACCCTTGTGCAACCTTAAGATTGATTACACACACTTACTACTCTTAGGGTCCAAAAGGGACCTGCACAAAACATTTATATATTTTTTACTTTTAAACTATTTTTATATCAATCGATTGATATAGGGTTTTTTAGGTTTTATAGCCTTTTTGTCAAAAATATTTTTTTATATAATGGTAAAATGTGAAATATGCAATATTTAAAAAAAATAAATTGCAGAGTGGAATATTTTAAGTTTAGCAATTACAGCCTTGAATAGGTCAATGACTCATGACATTGATTTTGATACAGTAGACAAAAAAAAAGAATATTTGCACAGTGCCTAGTGAGCTAGATAATAGTGAGAAAACAAGCAAGACTTGGTTGAGTTTATTAAGTTCACACAAGTCTTTTATAACTGTCCAATATAATTTATCGCATTTCAGCGGTTTAACTCAGTTACGCTAATCAAAGCTCTGAGAATTATGCTCATGGTTTTCTGACGCAATGACACCAAAACACTATTTTACGGTTTTATAATAGTCGAGAATGAGATTAATTTGGTTTTCATGAAAAAAGCTTAATTATACCAGAATGACAGTCTGTAACAAAATATCAGTTATAATGGGAGTCTATGGGGCTGAAAGAGTTCTTCAGAGAAAATGTGTATACTTTGTTTGTATCCTGTTCTAACATTGCTATCAAAAACAATGCAATTATATTAAAACACGTGGAAAACTCCCTGGCTAATTTCAGACAGCTAACCTAATTGAACAAGCACATCACATAAGGAACACATGCAATGTGCGTCTTGGGCCTTAGAGGTCCCCAACTGACTGACAATGTTTAGTAAATGGAGGCGACGCTATTGCATGTCCCCAAGAAGATGCAAATTTGAAGTCAGGCTTCCATTTACGCTGCTGTGGATGTTTGAACAAGCAAGACCTATACAAAATATATTTTTGCAATAATTTGTGTCAATGCATACTGTTCAGCATAGACTTGGATTTCTTTAGTTCCACATTTTATATACGGTTTGAGGTTTTTGCTTACATTTTACGAGTTGCAAAGCTGCACAATTGTCATTTCTAATGTGATTTTTTTTCAAAGTAAGCTACATTTACTCAAGTCCTCACATCATGTTCTAATGTCTAATGTGATGCAGATAATATTTTTCGAAGTGTGCTTCCATAAACTCTACTCTGTTAAACTGATGACTTGTGTTGACTAAGCGAGTCTTAACGAGCCTCTTCCCCAGCAGGCACAAGACATTGATACAATGTTGATTATACATACATGTTTTTTTAAAACTGACTTCTGAACAACGTTGCAAAATAGTTGTATTTCTAAATTGACACAACGTTGATGTCTATTGTCCACGTTGTTAGTTGGGCTATGATCCAATTTCAATGGTCAAATCCAAGTCAGAACCCAACATTGATTAAACGCCGTCAAAAAGCATGTTCCAACGTTACGTTTGAGTTGCTAAACATCAGGACCTAATTCAACAAGTTCTCAACGTTATGTCTTGTGCTTGCTGGGTTTATCCTGCCTTAATCACCTTCACTTTTTGCACTAACCGTCTAATAAAACATACCAATAAACAGCAGATTACTGATTTCTGTTTTAAAAAACACAAAACATTCTGCAAATTGTTTCATTTTCTTCAAGTCTACAGTAGATACTGAATAAGAATAAATCATTTTCTAATTGGCCTTATGACTATGTCTGTTGACAGTCATATGTCATTGATGACCATGTGTTATGTTATTAAGCCACAAGAAATGCAAGGTAGTTCCAAGAAACAAAAAAACAACTTTTCTCTTATCATTAAAAATGATAATATGGCATGTAGTCACGGATGCATTGTGACAGTCCCCAAGCTAAAGCATGAAACACTGCTTTTATGTAAGCGTTCATACTTTTATTTTGAAATATTAAATTTACTTGTGTGCTTTAATAGCAGGTATAAGCAATTTTAGGTGGACCACTACTACCAGTTGCAAACCTCGAGCTGTGCTTTGCCTTTTAAACTATTCTAATCTGGGCAGTTAGAGAAATGCCAACAACACTAGTAGTGAATAGCACCTTGCAAAATAGCACCAAGTACTGGAAACGATCTAATATGACATCTCAGGGCGTTCAATCGATCGCAACTGGACTGCCTGGTTTGTCTTGGAAGACGATTAGGCTTCAATAATTCGTGTTCATAGACTTAAATTTGTCAAATGTAGTCTAGCGGTTGGTGCAAAAAACCTGAAAGATTTTCCAGAAATAACGAACAGAGTGGATGAGGAGGAAAAAGGTGACAGATGCAAAAAATATTGCCATTCCAATGGTATCAGGTCTATCTGAGAAACTCAAAATTATTTTTAACCAACATCCCAGTACACTTCAAACCAGGCAACACCCTGAGACAGAGACTCGTGCATCCTAAAGACCGGACACTCCACACCAACAAAAACAATCTGGTGTATGCTATCCAGTGTAATGATGAAAGCACTGATTCATATATTGGGGAAACAAAACAACCACTAAGCCGACACGTGGCACAGCATAGACGGGCTAACTCTTCAGGCCAAGACTCAGCTGTTTACATGCACCTCAGTAAAAAACAACACTCCTTTGAGAACAAAAATGTACAGATTCTGGACAGGGATGTACGAAAGAGTGAGGGAAGCCATCTATGTCAAGGTTGAAAAACCATCCCTGAACAGAGGAGGTGGTCTGCGACACCACCTGTCTCCCACATACAACACTGTCCTTTCAACAATTCCTAAAAGACTGCAATTTAGCTTCCAACAAATAACAGGAGTTAGAAACATTCCATTTGTTTACAGCAGAATTGAATGCTAACGTGGAAGATTCCGACTATTTTGGACTGGTAGTAGTCGATCCACAGCGACCATTCTGCCACACGATACCTCAATGCTAACGAGGGGAAATTACACTTCAATGACTGTCGTTGGCTTTGACAGTAGGATTGCTCATTTGCATCAAACCAGTTGTTTTTCTCACTTTGATAGGGCAAAACCATCCTTGCCCAGGCACACCCTCCTGGTTTTGGAGTATAAATATTTCGGGTTTTGGCACGAACCGCTAGACTAGATCTGACCAATATACATGTAAGTCTATGAGCACTAACTGATGAAGCCTACTCAGATGAGCGGCGAAACATCTTCCAAGACAAACCAAGCAGTCCAGTTGCGATTCATTGAACGCCCTGAGATGACAATGACCTGGATGAATGAGAACCTTCATAGACATCTAATATGACTCCATTATAGGTAAACACTTCAAAAGTAGTAAAGGAATGGCTAAATCAGGCTCGAATTAAGGTTTTAGAATGGCCTTCCCAAAGTCCTGACTTAAACGTGTGGACAATGCTGAAGAAACAAGTCCATGTCAGAAAACCAATAAATTCAGCTGAACTGCACCAATTTTGTCAAGAGGAGTGGTCAGAAATTCAACCAGAAGCTTGTGGATGGCTTCCAAAAGCGCCTTATTTCAGTGAAACTTGCGAAGGGACATGTAACCAAATATTAACATTGCTGTATGTATACTTTTGACCTAGCAGATTTGGTCACATTTTCAGTAGACCCATAATAAATTCATAAAAGAACCAAACTTCATGAATGTTTTTTGTGACCAACAAGTATGTGCTCCAATCACTCTATCACAAACAAATAAGAGTTGTAGAAATTATTGGAAACTCAAGACAGCCATGACATTATGTTCTTTACAAGTGTATTTAAACTTTTGATCGCGACTGTATATATAGATAGATAGATAGATAGATAGATAGATGTCGCATCGACCGCTACTGTCTATTGGCGAGACGTGGGGTCACCATATTGAACCGGTCGACATCTCCATATGCTGACTGGTATAATGAAGTGTCAGCGCATTTAATCCACAACTTTCTAAATACCAAACTGATTTTCAGCTTAGTTAATAGCTACTGTAGCTGGCAACAATTTTGCCGGTGGGCATAAATACTGCACAACCTTCGATTCACAAAATACAACCAATAGTAATGTTCACTCTTAATTGTGAAAAGTAATCCCCCTTGAGCGGTTATCCACAGTCCACCAATTTGAGCAAGAATATGCAGAACAATGATTTGGCATCATATTTTTCCTCGTTTCTGCTACCGAAATACGAGTAGATGCCCCTTTTCAGGATGGCTGCCGAATTTCCAGCGCCCCCACTGTCAATGTGGTGTCGATGAATATGACATCTGGACGCTATGGTTCCTTACTACAACATGCTAACTATTAATATGCTACCACCAAGCAATATGAACTGAAAGTGCTACAGCAGTTACAGTATATCGGGATTTGACGTCATGCCATGATACTGTTACTGTTTCAAATAGCTAAATGCTACCATTTAGCAAGCATATAGATAGTTAAGTCCCAAAAGTAAAGTTTTAGATCATTCCAAGTCAATGGATGCATTTGAGGATAATATTCACTATAATTCTTGGCAAAACCCAACCTGTTAACTTTAACAGTCATTTGTGAGAAAAAAATATGTATTTTGTTATGTGAACAAAACTTCAATCTTGGTTTTAATCTGATCATAACACTATTTTTTATTCTAAGCCATTCACACGAAGCATACAAAAGACTACCAAGGGGAAAAAAAGAAACAAGTTAAAAAGAATGAGATGTATTCCGCAGCAACAGCAATGCAACGATCATTCTATCACACGCACACCTTTTGTTCGGGCTGTTTGTGCACACCAGAGAGACAAAGCATCACTTTATGTACAACGTGTGTCACTCTGCACAATTTACACACTCTCCTCAGAGAGAAACAATCTGTCTCGTTAGATATCGGATGAAATATCAAAAATATCCCATTACTTGACTGTCTGGCACCAACCACTTAAGGAATACACAGCTTTCTATATGGGCTTAGACTAAAGGTGCAATAGAGCTTTTAATACTATTGTCACATTGTGATAATGCATGTTGATTACACATGCTAACGGTGTCCCGCAAATTTGACAGTGACAAGTCAAAGGCTGCAAAGTAGCACCCTAGTGGCTAACGTCCCTCCACAGTGCAGCTTCCAAATTACTAATCCTCGGCTCCATGGCGGAAAATAAAGTATGTTCCTTCCAAGTGTTATCACTGGGGGACAAGGACAAACTAAACATGCTACACTACTCACCGTTGGAGGATAGAAAAAAACATTGCTAAGCGCTAAGTTAGAGCCATAGAATGTAAACAAGGGTGGACAGTAAAGATACTATAGTATAGTATCAGTATGTGCTCCATACATACAGTTCAGATATATATATTTTATTATCACAAAATTGTTTTTGTTATAGTTTACAAACTCAGGGAAGAATAAGTGCCGATTACATTTTAACAGAAGTGTAGACAGAACAATGATATCGTAGTAAATGTTCACAGGGAATACACCAGCCAATGCGGATGAAATGCCAAGTTTTGGTTTTAAAACCAGAAAACAATTTTTTCAAGCTGCTCTGTTATCAATATTACATCTCAAAGTGTTTACAAGGAGGAATGTAACTTCAAATTCTCACACATTTCATATTTCTGAAATATGTATTTTAAAAATGTTCTTATTTACAGTTTATTTAATAACAACCAAACAAGTGTTATTTTTAGTACCTCATTAGCTCAACCGATATATTGCACAAATGTAGTCTTGACACAAATGGATTGTCGCATCATAGTTTAATTTCAATACTTCAGTCAATAAAGTACACAATTCAAACATGAGAAAAAGTATCTAAAAATACAGTTTTCAGACAATTTCTGCTTCAATATAAAGGTCCACTACCGGATCATTACAATTGTACAGTAGAGAAAAACAATGTTGGTTGTCACACTTACATCTCACCACTAGAGGGTGTTGTTTCTTATGGCTGCCCTCATATTATTGAATAATATATAAACACAAATGTATTAAGGTTTGCCTCATATTACACAATTGCCTATGCAAATTTACAGTGGTTTTTACAGTAATGTTTTTTACGGTGAAATTCTGACAATCCACCGTTATTTTTACAGTGTGTTACTGTAACTGGAAAAAGTTTTTTTCTTACTGTAAAATTTTGGCAACAGGGCGGAATTCAGGGCGTAAAATCTATTGTAAGTTTTACAATAGGTATGTGTACAGTATAGGGCTGCAACTAAAGATTATTTTTTATAGTCAATTAGTCAGCGATTATCTTAACGATTAGTCGACTAATCAGATAATAAAGCGTACACAGTTAATGGCTCTAATTTTTCCATCGTCTTCTAAATGCAGTTTAAGTTATTTTTTAATATGCTTACAAACAATCAAGATGACTAATTTATTCATAATTATTTATTTTGACTGTAACTGTGCTCCTCATTCAGCTGTTACAAAAATTAAAATGACTATTCAAATGTTGTCCATTTAAAAAAAAGGCCAATTGCTAAAAAAAACCATTAACCTGGTTTATGTAATTAAAAAATAAATTAAAAAAAAGTAATGAAAACGAAAAAAACACAAAATTTAACTTTTTCCAAAAAGAAAGGCATTTTGTGATGTTTAAAAAGCTGCACACTGGTATATTGACTATTGATTAACTCTTGGCAGTTTTAGCCCTCTAATAGACTAAATGTGTAGAATTTTATCTTTGATTAATCCTTAAAATGTTGGCTATTTGATGGATTGTATGTTAAATCTTATGATGTCTGTGCGTCTGTCTCTGTGTGTGTGTGTGTGTGTGTGTGTGTTTGTGCGCGTGCACGGTTCGCGTATGTTATTGTGCCCCTTTTTACATCATTGCTTTAAAAAGTACTTGAATTGATGTAGACTAATTTTAGCTGGCCAACTTTGGCTAAAATGATAGTTATTCTTCACACAACTTCGTCTCACACTTGTTAGCTTGCTAGCAAGGCGTAAACTACACTCTTACAGAGGCTGAGACCAAGTCCTCCCTCCAGATGTCCATAAATGATTGCGTTTCACTGATGTACTGCCGTAAAAACAAGGTCCACTTTGCAAAATGAGAGAGGTATTCATGTTTTGCTAAACTTTTAAATTGATATCTAAAAGATTCGCTATTGCACGTGGTACATGTATTTTTTCTGTCAAAATGAAAAGATTGTATACATTTTGTAAGAAAAGATAAAGTACTTAATTGACGTGTAATTATTTACAGGCCTTCAGTTTGACACCTGTGCTCTCCTATGACTTTTTTTCTACTTTTAAAACACTTCCTTGTGGTCTACATGACATGTAATAAAGGTTATTTGGTCAAAATGTTGCATAGATGATCTTTTACAGACCATTTTCAAACCTCTTTCTAAATGTCTCTTTGGGATGCGCCCTTTTGTGGGCGGGTCTTATTTACATGCCTCCACTTTGACAGCATCTTCTCCCCGTCATCCATGTTGTGGTTTATATGCTACTTTGTATTAGAAATGGCAAGAGCGGAGGATGCATGTGCATGTACGAGCCAGTCTGCCCCACAATAAGAGGACAGAGAAAGACAAAGAAGAGCTTATTGACTACAGTGTCGGATTACAATGGCAGACGGGACGGCTCGTTTGAAGGAAATATAAAGGAAGGCATGATTGTTTTCTAAATATCTCCACAATACCTCTATGGTTTGAGTTCTCATTTTCAGGACTTATGCAGATCCCAAATAAACAAAAACAGCTACCAATTAGTAAGAAAAGTTGGTTTTGCATGTACCGTATTTTTTGGACTTTAAGGCACACTTAATATCTTTCCATTTTTTCAAAAATCGACAGTGTACATTATGTGCAATATGTATTAACTATGGTTGTGGAACATGGTGTAATAAGTGTAACCAGTAGATGGCAGTAACACATAAGCGATACGTGTAGACTGCAAGTTGACGCCTGTTTAATAAATGACACGAGCAAGTACCCGTAAGCAAGCAACACCAAAACTTTGATGTATAATTGAGAATATAGAACATTACACGCAGCGCTCAAAAATCTGTCAAAATGTTTTACTACAACTTTGATAAGCTAGAACGCCGCACCGCTTGATGGATTGTCGGCACATTACATCCATCGTAGTCAGACGTACTGTGCTCCAACATACGGGTATTATCATGGTGTCTGTATAAGGACCCCAAAATGGCACCTATTAGGAGACTTTATCTGGCGTTTTATTTTGACCTATTATGCAACACCGACTTTTCTTACATATTGGTTCATGCTGATGTGTATTTGGGATCTGCATAAGTCTAAAAAATGTGTGCGTGTTTGCCATTGTAGTCCACGTTGTAGTCCGTAAACTCCTTATTTTTCTTTATCCTCCACTGTTGCCATTTCTAATATAAAGTAGCGTATAGTTCTAACTTTCAGTGGTCACGCTATGGAAGTGCTAAAAACTACCTGTGCAACAAACCGTACGTGTCCATGCACTAAATTATTCAGATTTCTCAAATAGTTTGGCTCTAAATAAGCCTCCTGCAACCCATGAAAACACCTTAATCTGATCGTGTTCGGTTTTTGAAAACTAGGACTAACCAACCTGGACTATGCTTGGACCCCGACTTAAACAAGTTGAAATAACTTATTCGGGTGTTACCATTTAGTGGTCAATTGTACGGAATATGTACTTCACTGTGCAATCTACTAATAAAAGTTTCAATCAACCAATCAATGCGGTTGGGGGTGTGCGCATCCTGAAGAAACGGTCAGAAAGCAGCTTGAAAAAACTAACCAGTACATGTTATGTAGACCACAAGGAAGAGTTTTAAATGTAGAAGAACAATTATAATATGACCCTTTTAATGTGCCTTATAATCCAGTGGGCCATGTGTATGAAAATGGACCCGCTCATTAGCAGTGCGCCTTATAAACCGGTAAACCCTATGACCCGAAAAATACGGCAAGTAAAATTTTTGCCTATCCTACCGACTTTGGTTGTCACAATGTGTGAGACTGTCTTTGATAATATAATAACACATACCACTTTGTTTCATTCAAGTGTAGAAATGATTATTGAAAGATGTTTGGGTGATTGTGATCGCTTCACACGACAGTAAAAAGTGTGAAAACCAAACTTGTTTTCCCCAATGTAGAAAAACCCGCACAAAAAATGCTAAAGACACAATTGTAATCTTTCAGTTGCTTATTAGGATTGTAATCCGCTGTCATGGTGAGGAATGTGAGTAGATTGGCCTGTTTTACAGTGCAAGGTTGAGGAACTCCTTGCGTGTGATGGGGTCATCATTAAAGGCTCCCAACATGACGCTTGTCACAGTACTTGCATTGTTCTTCTGCACACCCCTCATCACCATGCACATGTGACTGACAAACACAGAAAAGTACATTACACTTACATTACATCAAAGTGTTTGTGCGAGAAAATTTGTCTAGGTGAAAAGGCTAAAAACATACACAGCCTTGATGACCACCGCCACTCCAGTAGGGTCCAGCGCCTCAACGATTGCTGAAGCGATCTGCTTGGTTAGACGCTCCTGAACTGCACACAAACCAAAGATATAGCCCAAATAAAAACGCGTTGGAAAAAAATTAATTAATTGAAGTGGAAAATAGTCCTACCTTGAAGTCTCCTACTGTAGATCTCCACAATTCTGGAAAATATATTAAAAAAAATAATGAAATAGGAGTGTGCAAGTGTGTTTGTGAGTGAAAAATGTCTGACCTTGCTATTTTGCTCAGACCAACCACTTTCTTGTTTGGAAGATATGCTATGTGAGCCTAAAAAGTGAACAGAATTCATATTAACTACACTTCATTTTACAGTAAAAAAAACAGTCAGTTCAGATTGTACAGTGCTACTACAGTTTTTGTAGGATTCAGTTTAATACAAACTATTCATAAAAAATGCCTGTTTTGCGGGATTTCATCGTGGTCATATATTACCCAAACAACACCACGCTTGGGTGACTTAGTCTCCGTGTTTTTTTACTGAGTATGACCGCAAAATTACTCAGCAAAGTGCACAAGAGAGTTGCAAGTGAACTAGGGCACCAATTCACATAAAATCCAACGGTGCCACATTACGGTACCTAAGTTGCGTGTGACCTCACGGCCGGTTGCCGACTCAGCCAGTTCCTTGCACTTTGACACTTGCCGATCACGCCAGCAGCACTGAAAGGAAACTCAGCCAAACTACGTCTAGGTAATGTTGCAATTTTCAATGCCAACAAAGTAATCGACTCATAAAACGCTCCAAGTAAAGCTCCACGTTTCCACAAATGTGCTAGCTTGATGCCAATATACATTGCTTTTGCTATTGACATGCTACTGATTAGCATTAGCAAATTTAAATGGTGATTTCAACAACTCTAAATTTGTTAATGAAAACCACAACTAAGATGTCAGTTACAATCAAACAGTTGGTGCGTAATAAGTACAATACTTACAGTATAAACACTTTAGGGTGCAAAAACCCCCCAAAAAACTATACACTACTGCCATCTAAAGTCTTGAACTTGCAACTAAATGTCATGCTTGCAAATGGTAATATGATGATAATAAAATAAGATACACTATACAATAATAACTAGACAGCAATTATCATAATAAACTCTTTTTAAAATGTTGCAATAAAAAAATTCATTTTACTATCAAAAACAATTTGAAGTGAATTGTGAAGTGAATTATATTTATATAGCGCTTTTCTCTAGTGACTCAAAGGGCTTTACATAGTGAAACCCAATATCTAAGTTACATTTAAACCAGTGTGGGTGGCACTGGGAGCAGGTGGGTAAAGTGTTCTGCCCAAGGACACAACGGCAGTGACTAGGATGGCAGAAGGGGGGATCGAACCTGCAACCCTCAAGTTGCTGGCATGGCCGCTCAACCAACCGAGCTATACCGCTATATATTCATTAACACACACTGTAGTACTGTAGAGCAGGTACTGGGACTTGGTATAGGATCAGTTCATGAGATGTGAACAATACCCATCCCTGATTTAAAGACTATTGAAAAAAAACTTCTAGCAAAGTACAATTGAATTGCTAAATGTGTGATGCTTGAATTACCTTGCCAAAGAAGGGAACCAGGTGATGTTCACACAGAGAGAACAAGTCAATGTCCTTGACAATCACCATCTCCTCATGGTTCTCATCAAAGATAGCATCATTCAAGATGTCTGCAAAAAAGGCAGGGTGAGTACTGCATTGTTTTACAATAAAGCAAACAATAGCGTAATTTATTATATGATCTATTAAGACTGACAATAGTAGCGTGAATACGGTTAATGAAAGTGTCATTAGTAAATGATGAACTAACCCTGGGGGGTTTCTTTGTAGCCTTTGGTGAAGAACTGCATGGCTTTGGCAGCACGAAGTGGTGTTCGAAGAAGTCCCTCTCGGTTGATGTCCTCTCCGAGCTCCGCCAGTATTGTGCTGTAGGCTTTTTCTATGTGAGACACTTTGGTTTCATCTACGGTCTCGTTGGGTTCCGTCTCTTCCTTGCACAAACTGTTGTGTTTAGACTCAACACACTTCTTTCGATACTCTGAAACGACTCCGTTCATCTCCATTCTGACTGAGTTGACTCAAAGATGTTGTGGCTCGCAATGACACGGCCCCAGTGGTTTTCTTTTGGCAGTGGTTTGAGGAAGGACGTCCCCTTTGGGTTGCAAAAGACTAAACATGAGTCTTTAGGCTAAGACGTGATGGAAGTCTGGGGACAGCCGTAAAAGGCTCAATTTGCATTAAATTGAAAAACCCTAAAGATTTTTTACGGAGGAAAAGTAAAGTAGGTCAGCAAAGCAGTAGGTTTCTTTAGTTAAAGTTATGAATTTACACACAAAGTAGAAAGACAATAAGCGGAAAACCAGTGTCCAAATTGGAATCACCATGCTCAAATCTTCTTACGAAGCAGCATTTGACACATCCTGTGATCCCAGTTTAGATGTCTCATGCTCTGAAACACTGATCAGCGTTCGTGAGAAGATATTTAATCTGTTGTTCTGAGGGCTTTTTATCAAAAAGCACAGTCAAAGCTAAGAGTAACTATCACAAATGAAAAAGTTAAAATCATGAACCACATAGGAGTAGGAATGTATACAGGAGTACCTGTTTTTTTTGGTACTGGTTCCTAATTGGGTCGGTCCAAGAGAGCTGTTAAAATTCGGAACTAATGATACGGCTATATGACCGTTGTAATTATCACATACGCGTGCTGTCATAATTATTTATGTGCCGCTGCAAAGCAGAAAAAGACACGGCAAAACAGCCAATCGGAGTATACCTTTTCTTGCCCCACTTCTGGTTACAAAGTAAGCGGAAGCAAACAAAATCATAGACTTACGCATCATTGGAATCTCGGACGGAATCAAAGTTTGCTAAACACAGAATCTAAATGCGGAAAGTCGCTGAAATTGCCGTAATGTGACCGAGATGCTGTCATTGAGAGGAAAAGGGTAAGTCATGTTTCCCATGTACTTGACAAACACTCAGCCCGCCAGCCAGGGGGCCAGCCTTCTGGCCGGGAGCCCTGCACCCTTTTCGGGCCATCTCTGTTTATTGACCCCTTGACACACGGCCACCACAAACTATGAAACTAACTCCAAAATACAGAGCCGAACAGTTCCCAAATGACTTCTATGTGTTTCTTTTGCAAATTTGATGACTAATTGTCGTTTAAAAGCTTAGTGAAAAATGTAGTGCTATTACTGCCAAAGCTAGGAAGTTGTGGACGCAACCAGCGATCTTCATTGGTAAGTTAATTTTAAGCTTCTAATACTATGGCGGCTGATTTTTTTTTTTTTAAAGACTGGTCCTATAGAGTGATGAAGGAGCTTTGAAGGTGTATTTGAAAAGGAACTTGGGAAGGCAGGCCATTAAGTATTATTTGGTCATGGTAATAACATGATCTTTGTATACAGCATGCAGGGTTCGTACACCTTTCCATGGCCAAATTCAAGCACTTTTTAAGGACTTTCGAGATAAATCTTCCAGTTTTTCTGGTACCCTTCAAAAGGCGAAAACCAATGTGAATCAATCCATAGCCTTGTTGTTTGAGGTCACTAAATGCTGTCTGTAGAAAAAATACGGAAAATCTGCTAAAACCTAAGTCTAACATTGAACCAGCAGTTATCATTAACTGAATGGGGCATAGAAAATGAAGCAGTGTTTCTGTAGACTATTCAATGTCATTGGTGTTTGCAAACGTTGTTTTTTAAATTTCTTCTTCTTTTTCTTATTTACAGCACTCAATGACATCGAACAGCACGGATTGATTCACACCATATTTGTGCTTTTAAACTGCATAATGTGATATAAATACATGCACCCTCAAAATGTCAATTTCACTCATTTATTAACAAAACTGTTCCACATTAATATAAGGATAATAAATGAAAGGAAAATATTTTGTTTGTTTCACAACACCTCAGTCACCTTTCATTAAGCATATCTAGCCTTATATAACTGTGGCTATGATAACAAATGAACAAAAAGACAAAAGTTAATTTTTTTTGCTTTCACTGAGCCAGACAAGTTAAGTAGACAACGAAAATAATAGAGCAAGTAATGCATACAACAATGTTGTGTAATAACTACAAAATCATTCATATTAACTCAGCACTAAGTTGTGAAAAAGGTTACAAATTATAAATTACATGACCTTTTACATTACAAACAAGTCCAATAACCATTTTAATGCAATTAACCAAATGTAACTTGTTTGCTTTAACTGAGGTAGTCAGACAAGTTAAGTAGACAACCAAAATAATGGAGCAAAAAATACACCGTACCATGTTGTACAAAAACTCAAAATCATTCACATTAACTTAATTATGTTGTGCAAAAGGTTACAAATTACATATGACCTTCACAGTGCAAACAAGTCCAAAATGTGCAAATTAATTTCCTTTTTGGATACTTTGCAGCAGGCTACATGTGGATTTGGTTCACGTTTTATCCAAAGTTTGTATTTGTCATTTTCCATCCAATGTTCATTAAAACAATAACCTCCCGGCATGATGGACCGATGCACCACTGTCCTCTTGGGGGCGACACGGCTCTGGCATGACAACAACCTAATGTAAGGGCTCGTGCAAAGCCAACAGATTAAGCGTGTAGCTTTCTTTTGTAAGTAAACTTAATTTTATTTTTTTTCCATTTTATAATCAGCCTATTGAGCCAGACTGCCGAGAAATATGATGAACATTTCCAAGCATTTACAAACACTTCACCCAAAATTCAAGCATTTTTTTCAAACCTTGAAAACATTCAAATCTAAGCATTTTCAAGGTTTTTAAGTACCCGTGCGAACCCTGAGCATGATACATTAAACCTGGCATATTCCAGATGTTCAAGCACTTTTTATATGTTTTTGTTCCTATATAGTTTAGAATTTAGATTGTGAGCTGCTGTAGCATAGATTTGTTTGTCTCTGAATGGTACTCCATTTAGACTGGAGCACACGCATAAAGCCACATCTTCCACTGAAATCTAATTCATTCTTTGGCTGTTCTTAATCAAACTGAATAAGACTATTGAAAGACATTAGTAAAAAAATGCATTACAAAAGTATGAAACCTGCACAAATATAATGTTTGACATGGTGGGATTGTGACATTGTGCCAACTGGACCTGAATGAAAACCACATTTCAACCACAACTAGGCATACAACGTTTGAGCTGTTAAAATTGTGTCTGTCCTGACAGGTCAAAATATTTTTACTATAGTTTTGTAAAAGCCAAAAGCATTTTACAGGTGCAGCTGACAAATATGACATTTTACTCAAAGCACTCAAATCTACACAATGGGATGGAACGGTCATAATATGGCAAGTTAACAAATCAATCTGATCAATAGAAAGTGATAATGTCCACTTCTGATATCCTTTTTAGTATAAACATATTTGTTGCCTCTTGTCGACAAACAGTACATGCAGTAAAAAGGGGATCTATATGGCCCCATTTGTCGCATGAAACATGACGAATTTGGGGCATACACAATCCACTTTAGCTGCAGGATTGCACTAGAGTGTTGAATATCCGGCTTTTTAAAAAAATATTCTCTCCATTTGATTTTAATGAATGAAATAAAGAAAAAATTATATCTTGATGTCTGATTAAACCACCCTATTCCTCTCACACGAGATCCACCAAAAAAGGGGGCGATATGGATGCCTTCCCTACTGTACTATTACATATCTGAACAACCAATAAAAAAGGGTTTTTGGTATGCACTTTGCATTATCAAACATATCTCCAGCCACAGCCACACATTTTTTCTGTTACATTTCCTCTGCACTTTTTCAAAAGGAAATTTTGGTTCCATGTACATTTTATCGTCCTAAAATAAATGTTACATTACATTTAATAGAGACAAGTCAAACACTTGCACCAAGAGGAAAACAGTGGTTCAAGTTCAAGCTGCCTGTTTCACTTTAGACCGCCCACAAAATCACTGATTGGCTCTGTGGCGCTGAGGTTACTCTCTGTAATACCGCACAGCACAACATTGATTGACAGCATACTGTGACTGATCAGCGGTCAGATGCGCTGACGGGCAGTAGGATCAGATGCAATTAGAAGAAGAGTTGGCCTCTAAAAGCAACTAAAATAAAGAAACATCTAAACAAAAAAGGAGCCTTGGGCCTCACTTGAAGGCAGCTATGTTGTTAACAAGGGCTGCGCAATATAGACAATATACGATATACATTGTATAAATTTGGCTGAAGATATCTCATATTCATATCTCATAATGCGTGTTGACACATTCTAGCTGTGTCCCGCAAATTTGAAAGCAACAAGCCAAGGAATGCATCCTTAATGCAATGTAGTGACCTCGCTATCAAGCTAACAGCTTTATACCTTTTGTTTTCGCCCTCTTTTTGTGCCCTTGTGTGCATTATCCTTTCCATCCTTTGTAACTGAGCTACTGTGTGGAACAATTTCCCTTGTGGATCATTAAAGTTTGTCTAAGTCTAAGTTACCGTCCCTCAACAGTGTAGCTTCTCAATCACTAATCCTTGCCTCCTTGGCAGCAATTAAAATACATTTCTTACAAGTACCACTGTAACTGGAGGACTAATTATTGTGCACTATTGACTTTATTATTGTACACATTGTGGATGTTATATATGTGAATAATGAAATCATTCAAAATATGTAATTGATATTGTTACATTTCAAGCCTGTGTTTTTGTTTGATTATATCAAACATCAGTATCAGCAGTGGTACAGTCGATACTGCCCCTGTGACTATTTGCTATTGGCTTGATACCTAAATTTGTAGTATCACCCAAAACTAATGTTAAGTATCCAAACAAAATAATAAGTGATGAGTACATTTTAAACAAGTGTAGATGGATCCGCATTGCTGCAGAAAGTAACCAAATATTAACAGTAAATGAGCAATTACTGTAGATTAATAATAGTTTGAAGAAAATAACAGCTGGAAATTATGCAATGTTACACACATATACATACATCAGCAGCCAAACTAGAAGCCTTATTTAACTTGTTTTAAAATGTTTCATCATCACTTATAAGCCAAATAAGCCTGTAACATATGTTGCAATTTGTTGACCTGCATAAAACAGTGTGGCATAAAGAGAACAAGAAAACAAATGACACCCCTTGTCTTTTGGTCATTGTTGCACACTGAATGATGTGACGGTCCTTATTAAATGATATGGCGGAGCGCTTTAATTATGTGGAAGATCATTGAAGACGTTGCACGTTACTTTAAATGATGTGGAAGAAAACATTGAATGACGTGGCGGACCACATTGAATGACATGGCGGACCACATTAAATAATGTGGAAGACCACATTAAATAATGTGGAAGACCACATTAAATGACGTGGCAGACCACGTTAAATGATGTAGAAGACCAAATTGAATAACGTGGTATGCCACATTAAATGATGTGACAGGCATTTTTAAATATTGTGGCGAGTCCCTCTGAATGATGTGGTGACCACATTTAATGACTCGGTGGACCACATTGAATAACGTGGCAAACCACATAAAATTATGTAGCGGGCCAGATATGGCCCCGGACCTTGAGTTTGACACATGTTCTAAATCATCATCTAATCCCTTTAAGCCACGCCTCCCGTACTCAAGCCAGTAGTGTGTCCCCTACATTTCAAATCCAAATTTTGTCTCTGCAAGTACTGTGCTTTGTACCTAAAATCTTTGATAACTGTCAAAGCCACAAGCATTATGACTATTCTCAAAAACTAGGACAGCATTACATAAAGCTGCAAATGTTTCTAATTTGGGCCACTGTAGAAAAAATGAAAATACTGTACGTAATATTTTTATGTACAACATGAAATGCCATTATTATTGGTGGTACAGTCTAAGGGCCTGATCTACAAAAAGGTTTGCGTGTATTAAACATGTAAACTTGATTGCGCACGCAACGCTAACTTGTGTGCAGAGGATTGCGTCTTAAGTGAACAAAATAAGGAGCGCAATCCATTTAGTGCGTCTGTCTTCATGAATATGCAGAATATATGCTGATTTTCAGAACCTGGTTAGGGCTTTGCATAGCAGCTCCCGCCATCAGTGTGTGAATGTGTGTGTGAATGGGTGAATGTGGAAATATTGTCAAAGCGCTTTGATTACCTTGAAGGTAGAAAAGCCCTATACAAGTATAACCCATTTACCATTTATTTATATAAATTGTCTTTCAATATGTATTTTCTTGCGTTTGGATCATTCTAGACCAGGGTTCGGCAGCCCTAACTCTTCCGGGCTACAATATACAACCCCGCTACCACCAAACCCCCCACCCCCCAATCTCTCGAATTCGGAGGTCTCAAGGTTGGCAAGTATGTTGTCGCGTGATATTTGGATCTTAGTGGATCGGACGCTAAAGATGTGCTTTGTAAAACGTCATGGGACAAGAGGAGTAACGAGTAATTGCATAAGTCCAAGTGTATCTGTGACTCACAATGTGACAACTCAACTTCTTTGTATTAAATCACAGGGGCAGCTAAATGCTGTTTCATGGCATTTTCATGCTGGAATTAGGAAATCGATTTTTCTATACTCATTGGGTTCAGCTGAGTATAACGTTTAAATTTGGTGATGCAAAAAAAAAACAACAATTTTTTTGTCCACAAGATTTCAGTCATGATGTAGCCGAAGGACTCAGGTTTGTTCTATAAAAACCAAGGAGGCTATTTAGAAACCACTAAGCCAACAGCAATTCTTGTGTGCTGGAACATATTTTACTGAACAGTACTGAGACTTAGAATGGAGATAAGGTTGTTTCAGAGTCTACAAAGTGTGTCGAGCATAAACACAACAGTTTGTGCTAAGAAGAGAAGAAGTCCAACGAGACTGTAGATGAATCCGAAGTGTCTTGCATAGAAAAGGCCTACAGCACAATATTGATGGAGCTTGGAGAGGACATAAATCGAGAGGGACTTCTTCAAACACCTCTTCGTGCTGCCAAAGCCATGCAGTTCTTCACCAAATAGGCTACAAAGAAACCACCCAGGGTTAGTTGATGCCTTCATTTATTTGGTCGGCATAATATCGAATGTCAATTTATATGCAGGATTTGTCAAGTAGTATTCTACCACTGGTTGAAATGTGATGCCAATGCTTTTTATTGTTCACAGACATCTTGAATGACGCTATATTTGATGAAAACCACGACATGGTGATTGTTAAGGACATTGAGTTGTTCTCTCTCTGTGAACATCATCTAGTGCCCTTCTTTGGAAAGGTAATCTACAGGATAGTATTCTAGTATCTCAAAAGTCAATGCTGGTAAGGTAAATTAATTGACTTTGTAACTAATAATACTGGGTTTTATTGTTTCAGGCTCACATTGCCTACATCCCAAACAAAGCAGTTGTAGGTCTTAGCAAGCTTGCAAGGTTAGTACTAATGACACACAAACTGATGCACTAATAATAATGTGCACTCAATCATACATTTACTAAAAACTTACTTTTAATGTGCCAATCCAACAAGTCCTAACCTCAGACTTACCGCCAAAGTACCCCCTTAAGTAGTATAACTTCAACCCATCCAACAACCTACATAAAACTAGCTTGATCATTACAGTTTTCCAGTAATACAGTCCTACCTTCTTGCATGTTGTTCAATGAAAATAAACTCAAACTACAAGTAAATGCTTAGCATGGATCATCTAATGACCACATTGCTCAAAACAGTCCATGAATAGAAAATGTATTTAACATTTTTTGAAACAGAATAAATCATATTTATTTTTCAATGATATTGCTGTTAACATGATTAAACGTGTTGGGACTAGGGATGGAATCTTGTACTTCTTTGGCACCGATTGAATCCCAACTGATTCACATAAAATCTTACGGTGCCATGTTTTGGTAGATGAGTTGCGCGTGACGTCAGGCATGATTGCCGACTCACGACTTTTTGCAATTTGGCACTTGCCGATCACTCCAGCAGCACTGAGAGCGGCCAAACTACCTCCAGGTAAGGTTGCAATTTTCAATGCCAACAAAGAAACAGTCTTTAAAAATGTACCAACGCAAGTTAAGGCTCACTTTTTTCAAAAATGTGCAAGCTTAATGCTAATATACATTGATTTTGCTACTGATATGCTAATCATTAGCATTAGCAATTTTACATGGCGATTTTAACACCTCCAAATTTGTGAATGAAAACTACACTAAGATGCACGTTACAAACAGCTGCTGCATAATAAGTACAATACTTACAGTATTAACACTTTTAGGGCGCAAAAAAACCTACAAACTATACACCACTGCGATCTAACGTCTTGGATTTGCAACTGTAAATGCAACTTTGTCATACTTGCGAATGAGACTGAAAAGTGTGATAATAAAACAACATCTATAAAGCAGTTATAATTAGCGCTTTTTTAAATGTTGGAATAAAATAAATTATTATATTACTAAAAAATTATTTAACAACACACATAACAGTACCAAAAATTGGTACCGTCAGTATTGATTCCCAGGCACCGGGAATTGGTACCATATTGGTTCAAATGTGAATAGTACCCATCGCTTGTCGGGATCATTGAGCCCTTAAAAAAGTGCAACAAGTTGACAAATACTACAACCAAGAAATAAAGAGAGACAGGTGGAAAACCAAACAGAAGATTTGGAGAAAAGGGCTATGTCTGGCTATGAGACAACACACCACACAAGTCAAACCTTCAACAAAAAATAGAAGCGCCTGCAGTACCATCGATTACACAATAAAACTGTGTTCCATTTTTAAAAAATAATATTATTTCAGGATTGTTGAGATCTACAGCAGAAGGCTACAAGGTAAGAAAAAAACAATTTTGTTTAGCAAATTTCTATGCATAAAATACAGTGGTATCTCAGTGTTTATAGTCCCCAGAATTTTCTGCAAAAATGTAATTACAAATATCTCATTTCCATACACTGTCTTGATTTTAGTATGATTAAACATGTGCTGATAAGTCTGTACCTTTTTTTTTTTTTTTTACTGGAGTACAGCTACAAAATGTCTGACCATAGAGCCAAATAAAGTTGTAGCATACAGTAAGAGTCCAATCAAAGTCAAGAGCCTTAGAGTCAATGTTTCCAGAGTGCCACTGAATGCACCGCACTGCTACAGTAAGTCTAGCCAAACAATCATGGGTAATATGGTGCTTACTGGCTGTCCTTTGTAGTATTGTAGAGAAATAGGATGAGAAAGACTGTTGAAAATTAAGAAGTCGTAGAAAAGTAAAAAGGTGGCGTTCGTGGGGCTCTTACCTCCCTCGCCGGGATGTTAAATGTTTTTTTTATGCATTTCAAAGAGCAATTACCGGTATATGCATTTTGCATCATTTTCTGCGTGTACAACAATTCTGTATAAAAAGTGTTTTGCATCAAAACGTTTGGGTGCCGAAATTAGATTAATTGAATATACATTTCATTATCACTGGACCCTTTGGAAGAGATTACTAACGACAAATCAAGGTACTCCTCTATATTTGAAATTAAAAGAGGTATTCACTTCATAGTTCAGGAGCGTCGAACAAAACAGATTGCTTCAGCCATCCTTGAAGCACTGGACCCTGCTGGCGTGGCCGTGGTCATCGAAGCTGTGTGAGTGCAATTATTCGCCATGATTAACACTTAAATTGCGTGAATAGTTTCAGGAATGTCATTAAAAGTGCCAATTTTCTATTATTTCAGTCACATGTGCACGGTGATGAGAGGTGTACAGAAGAACAACACACAAACTGTGTTAAGTGTCATGCTGGGGGCGTTTCATGATGATCCCAAGACGAGGACGGAATTCCTCGCCCTTGCAATGAAGAAATTATTTTTTTGCTTTTTGGTGGATGTCAGCAGATGATTCGCTGAAGTAACTGAATTAAGCAGTGCATGCAGATTTTAATCAACATACTGCTGCCAGATTTATTAGAAATTAGTTATCTTTCATGAGAACGGTGGGGACATGTGGGGCTAAAAATTGACTTTTGAAAATATTTTTGTTATTGGCATGTATAAAAATGTTCAATATAATGTAAATTGGTAGAAATAAAGATATAATTTTATTCTCTTATCTTTGGTCAACATGTACTGTCCCTCGAAAGTCTCAAAATAACAGAAACATTATTAAATCTTTTTTTTGGACGTATAACTATACAGTGGCACTTTGATTTACTGGTTCTAGAACATGGTTTGTAAACTGAAAAGTTTGGATAGTGAAGCGGAGTTCCCTATAAAAACAATGTCAACATGAATAATTGGTTCAAGCCTCAACCAAATCCATATTTTAGTAAAAAACTGCAGTGTTTGAAGACACTATTATATATGCGCGTGCGCACACACACGCACACGTACACACACACACACGCACACGTACACACACACACACGTACACACACACACACGTACACACACACACACACACACACACACACACACACACACTTAAAGGACCTACAAAAAATGTCAATATTGGCTTTATTTTAACAGAAAATCTTACAATACATTAAACATATGCTTTCTATTGCACTCAAAGAACAATTCTAGACGGTTAAAATATAAAAGGTATTAAACTCATTGGGCTTTTTTTGTTGCACTCAGAACAATTTAGAAATGTCCATATTACATATATAGTCTGCCATAATCAAGGATTAGGTTAGAACAGAATAAAAAGCTTTATTGACATTATATTAAATGCTTCATGATTTATGGTTGCCCCTCCTGGTCTGTGCTTTAAAAAAATACAATTATTTAGAATGTGAGATATAACAGGATGATGCATTCATTTATCATTTGTTTTCAAAACGCTTACAAAAATGTGGGACCCGAAAAAATGTACTGTTGGACCCCATTTTTATGACTTGATGGGGTCCCTGGGACCCCATTTTGAAAATTCCTAGCGCCAACACTGCACACACACACACACACACACACACACACACACACACACACACACACACACACACACACACACACACACACACACACACACACACACAGTTTCTAGCGCTTGTTCCTTTCGGGGTCGCGGGGAGTGCTGAAGCCTATTACAGCTGCATTCGGGCGGTAGGCGGGGTAAACCTTGGACAAGTCGCCACCTCATTGCAGGGCCAACACAGATAGACATATTTATTCATGAGATAGGCTCCAGCACCCCCCATGACCCCAAAAGGGACAAGCGGTAGAAAATGGATAGATGGATATACCTGTATGTGTATACATACATACATACATACATACATACATACATACATACATACATACATACATATATATATATATATAATATTTTATGAGTTGAACTCAAGACTGTAGAACTTTTACTATATACACAAAAGACGTCTTCCTAAATCTGTGTTAGTGAGCATATCTTATTTGCCAAAATAATCCATCCCACCTCACAGGTGTGGCATATCAAGATGCGGATTAATCGGCATGATTATTGCACAGGTGTGCCTTCGGCTGCCCAGTTTTGCTTTATTTGGTGTCTGGTGTACAGATCCTTGCAACATGGATCCGTGCATTGTCATGCTGCAACATGAGATGATTGTACTCTGGTTAAATGGCACAACAATGGGCCTTTTTTATGTGTTATTATGAATTTGCACTAAATTAGTTTGCTTGCAATTTCGTTGTACAATGTACAATGACAAAGATATATTCTTCTTCTTCTTCTCAGGATCTCGTCACAGTATCTTTGTGTATTTAAAATGCCATCAATAAAATGCACTTGCGTTCGTTGTCCATAACATACGCCTGCCCATACCATAACCTCACCCCCACCACGGGCCACTCGATTCACAACGTTGGCATCAGCAAACTGCTCTCCCACACAATGCCACACACACTGTCTGCCATCTGCCCTGAACAGTGAAAACTGGGTTTCATCCGTGAAGAGAACACCTCTCCAACGTGACAGACGCAATCAAATGTGAGCATTTGCCCACTCAAGCCTGTTATGGCGACGAACTGCAGTCAGGTCAAGACCCCGATGAGGAAGACGAGCATGGAGAGGAGCTTCTCTGAGACGGTCTCTCACAGTTTGTGCAGAAGTTATTTGGTTATGCAAACCAATTGTTGCAGCAACTGATCCGGGTGGCTGGTCTCAGACGATCATGGAGGTGCACCTGCTAGATGTAAAGGTCCTAGCTGGTATAGTCTGCCGTTTCTTTTCTTTTCTCCTCTGCTCCCCCCTATCCCTTGTGGAAGGGGAGACACACAGATCCGGTGGCCATGGATGGGGTGCTGGCTGTCCGGGGTCGGGACCCGGGGTGGACCGCTCGCCTGTATATCGGTTGGGAACATCTCTGCGCTGCTGACCCGTCTCCGCTCGGGATGGTTTCCTGCTGACCCCACTGTGGACTGGACTCTTACTGTTATGCTGGATCCACTATGGACTGGACTCTCACACTATTATGTTAGACCCACTCGACATCCATTGCATTCGGTCTCCCTAGAGGGGGGGGTTACCCACATATGCGGTCCTCTCCAAGGTTTCTCATAGTCATTCACATCGACGTCCCACTGGGGTGAGTTTTTCCTTGCCCTTATGTGGGCTATACCGAGGATGTCGTTGTGGCTTGTGCAGCCCTTTGAGACACTTGTGATTTAGGGCTATATAAATAAACATTGATTGATTGAGTTAAATGTGGTCTGCGGTTGCACTGCCAAATTCTCTGAAACGCCTTTGGAGACGGCTTATGGTAAAAAAATGAATTAACATTCAATTCAGCTTTGGTGGACATTCCTGTGGTCAGCATGCCAACTGCACGCTCCCTCAAAACTTGCAACATATGTGGCATTGTACTTTGTGATAAAACCGCACATTTCAGACATGCTGTGTAATCCGCATCTTGATATGTCACATCTGTGAGGTGGGATGGATTATTTTGGCAAAGAAGAAATGCTCACTAACACAGATTTAGACAGATTTGTGAACAATATTTGAGAGGAATAGGTATTTTGTGTATTAAGTAAAAGGTTTAGATCTTTGAGTTTTACTCATAAAAAATCTGAGCAAAAACAAAAGTGTTGCATTTACACACACGCACACGCACACGCACACGCACAACATACTGTAGAAGGAGAAAAGCTACTTAATACAGGAAGAACATGCAAACTACACACAGAAAAACTGACTCCGAACACAAAACACACACACTTATTACTCCCTTGTGTACGCATACCAAACAACAGGAACACTGCCTACAGTATCGTCAAAGAGCCAAAACACATTACTGTTTTTATGTACCAACTGCCAGCTCCTTAATTGGTTAATTACTTTTTAACATAATTGTGCTGAACCAATACAGATTGATGCACACAGGTCAACTTCAAAGTAGGTCTGGGCGATATATATCGATATACTCGATATATCGCAGGTTTGTCTCTGTGCGATATAGAAAATGACTATAGTTGCTTTTAGCTGCGGGGCATTAAACTGCATGCGTTTCTCACTCTTTCCTGTCTCTCCTTCTCACAGAGACATAAAGAACAAGCGCACCTTCTTACATACGTCACATACTGTCACATGAGCAACGTCACACGCTCCCGCGGAGCAGACAGATAGTGACATGGTAACGTTAGCTGTGCGGTGCGAGTGGTAATACGAGAGAAAGAAGGTTCAAATCTGGTAACAAATGGAGGAATAATTAATTCCCAACAAAAACAGCATGGGGTCCATCGTCTGACGGTGGTTTGGCTTCAAGCGGGAATATGTCTTTACATGTCATCATCTCCGTTCGGTGCCACACCAACTAAATGCCAAAGCAACTATTTCCACATCAACACCGTAGGACATATACCCTATTTTTCGGACTATAAGTCACAGTTTTTTTTCATAGTTTCCCCGGGGGTGCGACTTATACTCAGGAGCGACTTATGTGTGAAATTATTAACACATTACCGTAACATATCAAATAATATTATTTAGCTCATTCACGTAAGAGACTAGACGTATAAGGTTTCATGGGATTTAGCGATTAGGAGTGACAGATTGTTTGGTAAACGTATAGCATGTTCTATATGTTATAGTTATTTGAATGACTCTTACCATAATATGTTACGTTAACATACCAGGCACGTTCTCAGTTGGTTATTTATGCGTCATCTAACGTACACTTATTCAGCCTGTTGTTCACTATTCTTTATTTATTTTAAATTGCCTTTCAAATGTCTATTCTTGGTGTTGGGTTTTATCAAATAAATTTCCCCCAAAAATGCGACTTATACTCCAGTGCGACTTACATGTTTTTTTCCTTCTTTATTATGCATTTTCGGCAGGTGAGACTTATACTCCGGTGCGACTTATACTCCGAAAAATACGGTACTATTTGATATGCAGCTCATTTTTATGTGACACTTATTGAAATATCTTATGTGTCATCATGCACAAAAGTGCACTTATGGCTTGTTTTAAAATGTCTCTGACAATCTTGCACTTTCTGTTTTGAAATGACATGAATGTTTGTGCCACTGCTTAATAACTGTTTAATAAATACAGTTTTGGTAAATTGACTTAGTTGGGATTTCCCTCTCTGCATGAAAGTTTAAAATGAGCATATATTAATGCAGTATGAAGAAGAATGTTTTAATGTAGACACATAGAATCATCATACTGCTGTGATTATATGCATCAAGTGTTCATTCAAGGCTAAGGCAAAATATCGAGATATATATCGTGTATCGTGATATGGCCTAAAAATATCGAGATATTAAAAAAAGGCCATATCGCCCAGCCCTACTTCAAAGCCATAAACCATTGAAATTATGCTGAGTGTAAATGATAAAATATTAAAGCG
Source organism: Nerophis lumbriciformis (assembly GCF_033978685.3). NCBI lineage: Eukaryota > Metazoa > Chordata > Actinopteri > Syngnathiformes > Syngnathidae > Nerophis > Nerophis lumbriciformis. Next base: position 18,619,422 of record NC_084561.2, on the reverse strand, counting down.
TTACATTTGGCCCACGAAAGCAAAGACAAACTCATATTAGTCACATTGAGACCCTCTCCCTGAAACCTAGTGACCAGGTTAAAAATCTAGGGGTAACAATGGACTCAGATTTGAACTTTAATAGCCACATTAAATAAATTATTGATTAGCTCTTTACCACCTAAAAAAGAGGCACATAACCTTGACGTTCATAATGACCTCTAATTTGTAGTTCATCAACATGGTCTGCAAGAAAAGAAGCATACATTCAGGAAGTAGCAGTTGCAGGGATGAGAGGTGCAGTGTGACTAAATATAAATATATATATATACATTTTGCTCAAGGAGTAAACACAATCTGACAATAATGTTTGCAAATAGCTAATTTTCACTTAAACATTATCCTATTATTTAGTAGACCAGGTTTGATTGATGTTTTGTCATTTGGTGTTACAGTAGTCGTCCCTCGCCACATTGTCCTTCAAATGTTGTGGCTCCACCATATTGCATAAGCATATTCCCCAACATTCTTGCTCTTTTTAAAGCCATTTTCAAGCATAAAATGGCTAAATGAACTAAAAATATCAATACTATTGTAATATTAGCCACAAGATGAGACCAAACCAATTGGAGCATGCTGTTCTCCAGTGTGGCCACTGCACTGATTGGCTCAGCTTTAAGCAGCATTACGCTATAAAATTAAGAGTTTTAAGGTCTCAAAAGGGTGTTATGCCATGTCTAAGAGGCTCTCATAATGTTTAAACATTTAATTTAGAAGGTAGTAAATAGTTTATGCTATGGGTATGAAAATATTTGATTTGTAATTAATGGATTCCATTTGTGGAAATACTTTTATTGTGGTCATGTCCGGAACCAATTCACTGCGATAAACTAGCAATTATAGTATATGTATATAGCCCAGGGGTGTCTGAAGTGTGGCCAGGGGGCCATTTTCAGCCCACAGGTAGTTATTTATTGGCCCTCGACATATTCACAAAATTAAGTTTTAGAAACAACAATAAAACCAATTTGCTTTGCAACAAACACAAAAGCTAAAACATTGCTTTGTTTTTGTTTATCATTTACTGATGTACATTAAAGATGATGAAACCAATTCAATGTACAAAATGTATCAAAGCATCCTTTAATTTTTCAGTATGCGGCCCTTGGTAGAAAAAGTTTGGACAACCCTGGTATGTGATTACATTTGAAGGGCGATGTGGCGAGGGACGCCTGTACTGTAACACCAACTGACAAAACATCAATCAAACCTGGTCTACTAAATAATAGGATAGTGTTTAAGTGAAAATTAGCTATTTGCAATGTGACAGTCAATATCTATACTTAACAATAATAATGTATTTAATTTTTGGCAGGAATAGATAGATAGATATATATATAGATGGATAGATAGATAGATAGATAGATAGATAGATAGATAGATAGATAGATAGATCTTTATTGGCATTGCACAAGTACAACGAAACTTTGTTTTCAGCACAAACCCGTTCAAGATTAGACAAACAAACAGTGTACAGGGCTACAGAACAGGAACGCTGATGGGTCGCCACAAGGCGCCCCCGTAAAATACTGTATGTATAATTGATTTGAAAGGAATACAAATATAACATAACTGGTGCATCATTGTAAATTATTTTATGCTTTTAAATAACTGTCTTGCATCAATTACTGGCCCAATTGTGTCACTGGAATAAAAGCAGCTAAAAGCCTCCATTTGATTAGAAAACAGAATAAGAGCTAATTTATGTTTACATGTTTCTATTTATCCAACATTAGACAATTTTGTATTTTATATACCAGCTCAGTAAAAATATTCTCTAGACCTGACTAGCATGGAGGCTTAAGTTGTTGTCTTACAGCCCTGGCTGGGATATCACCGAGAGGAAAACAACTGAGGGGCGCTGCGTCGCAGGTTTTGTCTATGATGACCTAACATTTTTTTTAACCACTTCCTTCCACACCACTTCTTTCATTATGTTGATCTGTGAAGTGGAACGTAATGCTGGCAGAGTAGAGAGGTCAGGGGCTCCCACTGCCTAGATACATATAGTCTAATATTAGAACATTTCCTTGATTTGTTAGCAGCATCTCTGCTGATTCCCAAGCACATGGCAACAAGCCGGCCAATAGAATTTCAGGAGCCCACTAAGCACCTCGCTCTGTATAGCAACAGCAGCATCCATGCTTTATATATTTATTTTGAAGCTTTTTTTTCCCCCCACCGCTTCATTCTCATGCTTCTGACCCCCACTGTGCTGGCACACTATTCTCCTCAACTGTGAAAAAGAGTTCCAGGGTGAAGAGACCAGTGCTGCTTGTGTCTTCACCTTTCTCGTACTTAGAAAAGACCATCATTTGCATGGTTGTTTTTAACCTTTTTTTTTAACCTGATGGACAATTTCAGTATTTTAACTGCAATCCTAGAAAAGTTTTGTTATTCATTTTTAGAGGCATGTCAGAAACTAAACACAAGTGGGAAAAGTACTGGAAAATGCTTGATATCAAGGAGGACATTAACGGTCTTGGAGAGGAGACGAGAAGAAATACCCAGGAGGAATGACATCATCGTGGGAAGAAGTTTCTTTCGGACGGGATACACAAACAGAAAGTGGAGAGGATTTTCAAAGATGGAGGACACAGGAGAAGAGGCGGTACAGGATAGGAGGAGCGGAAGGACATAAGATGGCGTGAGGACCAAAGCCGGTGGTTGGTTTGATCCGAGCCACGTGTGCGTTCATCTACGTCTCCTCACCACGTTATGGATGTCGACGAAACGTTGGGTTCTTCTAATGGCCGGTCTCTCTAGTCTTAGACCAGGTAAGTGCGTACTATAGGCATTCCAGATAATAGATTCATTTTTCAGGCAGTTTGGATATCTACAAAAAAGTTGCCATTGACGAAGTTCTACGCATGTTTAGCCTTCAATCCGATTCAATATAGGGCAAAGATGGCATGAAAGCTTTGTGCAAATATGGCGGACGTTAACCGTCCCATCTGCAGAAACCATTTCATCGTCGTCCGTCTTTATCTGGCGGATTTTAACTTGGTGATTTGAGTTGCTCGTTTCCTTACAAACTCAAAAGCAAACACTTTACCTTTCTATTTTTACCATATTAATTGTTCTAACTTTTGTAGGTATTTTCCTCTTTTTCACCAGTTTACAAAATGAGTACACAGTTTGATTAGATCATGATCAAAATCGAGCCAAATTCTGTATCGAATATTTAACTTGCATCTCAGAAATTATAATAGTTCGTTAATCCCAAAAACAAGGTTATCGAAAGGTTGCTGTGGGACCAAATCTCAAATGATTTCGAACAAAAACTGCATCGTCTGCATACCACTTGAAATATTTAATTACTTACCAAATTTTTATCGTGGGGCATTGTCCAATGATTGTCATCGGTTGGTAAATTTGGTTTCAACCATATGGTCCTTTATGAAATTAGATTACATCACAAATAATCTGTACGACATTAGATGTACAGAGTTAGAACAAGTCAGTAAATGAAATGGTAAAAATAAGTCACTGTACTGATATAACTGCGGAACCTGAAAGACTTAAAACGGTGACCTGGATAAAGGTTTTTATGCTGATCTGTTATATGCGCTTCATTTTTTTCAGTTGCAATCGACAAAATCAACAATTTTTTTTTATCGAAAAACAGGACGATCTTAACTGAGATCAACTTTATTCATATTCCAAATATATACCGTAAATGTTTTTCTTGCATAGAAGATAACTGTAAAATCACTTCACTGTTGATACCTAGAGTATAAGAAAAGACATAGGGTCATAAATTGCTGACTAAATTCCAAAAGCTTGAAAAATTTAGCGCCATTCCCATGGAGTCTGTGGTTAATCGAGTTCTGCGGAAAATAAAGCTATTATATCAAATGGGCCGTTCTGTTCTGGTTGTGCTGCGCCATTGGGGAATTAAATAGATTTTAATATTTGGTTTCGTGCCTCATTTTGATGTTATAGTAATCCTTGATTGTATTGCAAAAAGAAGACATTTAATAATATCTTACAACTTAGTGCGAGTCTAGGTGTACTTAACTAAGGCATCAGATAAATATAACTACAGATAATATAATATACAGTAGATAATTACACACTAAAATATATTGTCATCCTGCTTTAGTGTAAGTGCATCACCAAAAAAATATACAGGGCTGATTAATGTAAAAAGGATATAAAATAAATCATTTTGATAAAGATTGATAAGAAACAAGTATGTTTTAACCATTGAGGATAGCGCTTTAGAGGTGATATTATATTTGTATGCAAAACCTAAATTCTGTCAAAAAAAACGGTACATAGTGTGGCTTACCTAAGTGAAGGATTTTTTTTTTCTCCTAAAAAGTGATTTTCTGACTGTTTTCAGGTAGTTCATCGATCGGTGTAAGGCAGGTTTGCGGCTTAGGAATTGGGAGTAAATGAACCAAGCGATGCACCAACAAAACATGAAACTAAGAAAATGACTGTGAAGGCCAACGGTACTTGAACGAACAATCTAGTAACGATCTACCAACAAAGGTCATCATTCTGCTCAAGGATGTGGTTCACTCTGGGATTCAGACTGAGAAACGAGTCCTTCCTCCTGAACACATGGCATCCATGAAATCCGCGCTGTCGCCCTCTCCATCATTGGCCATGAGTGTAACGGGAAGCTGATAGCATGTGACCAACAGCACCCGGGAACCCAGCATCACGCTGCGACACCACCTTGATAAAACCTCCGTCAGGAAAATGGCCGATGCAGGTTTTCGGTTTTGGAACGAGGACAACAAGTTCCAGCAAGCAGATTTGCTGACGTCACCATTAGCATCACTCCATCTCATCGACGAAAAGACCGACCAAATGGGGGATGAGCATGGACCACATTTTATATGTTCTCCGATAACATCATCCGGCCAATCACAAAAGGATGCTGCCATATCTTCAGCTCCGTGCTCTCATCAGTCACTATCATATCAAGGTAAAATACAGATGACGTTTATTGACACATTACGCTAATCAATCTTTAAAGAAATGGATTACTGTATTAATGGCTCACACACACAAACAGTGCTTTTTTTGTGTGGAATACCAAAGTAACACATCCTGCTATTCAGACATTGCATTCGCAGGCCTTGAATTTTAACTTTTTAAGGTCAAGGCAACTGTTACCTTAAAGGAGGGCTCATATTTTAGGGCACCAAGGCAAGTTAGAAGGGCACCAAGGTAAACATTATTTTTCTTTCGAGGCAGGGGTTAGTTGTAGTTTTAAAATGTGTGCGTGGTGTATATATATATATATATATATATATATATATATATATATATATATATATATATATATATATATATATTTACTGTTTGTTAGGTAAAGCAGTGTTGGGTTGTGAACATAATACCATCATGTCATTTGTAATGTCTAATAAAAAGACCATAGATAAACATTATCCATATATCTAAAGACAAATATTAGTTGTTTTTTTTATTCTTTAATAATATCAACTTGTCAGTTTTTTGTCATTACATGATGCCTTTATCTCTATTTTTACATTTTGATAGAGGGATGGTTTTTTTGTATTATTTATTTAAGTTATGTACATTTATATGTACATGTAGATGCTGTATCAGAACAGATCCATTAAGAGTTTGAGCAGAAATATGTCGTATAGGAATTAACTACACACAATAACAACGTGAAGGGTTTTTGAAGTAATACCTTTGTGACATGAAAACACAAGTAATGTAAAAAAAAACCTGGTGTTTACTTTTTGATATCAAAATAAAACACAAAGCAGTTTGGCTAATGAAGATAAAGTCAAATAAACAAGCTTTGTTCTTCTCCAACACCTATCAGTACAACAGCTTGGCCAACAAAAATAAAGAGTGACACCTCTCACATCGAATACACAATCTTCACAGCCTGCGTTCTATTTGATGAGATGACAAAGCATTTTAGCTAGTATTGATGTTATTTGAACACTGATACAGTTTGCAGTTGAATAAAGGACGAGTGAACATACCAGTAAACAAACTAAAGACTTTATAAACAAGTTGTGACAACGTTTACGACACATCACCAGCTGCATTTTTCCTCACGTCATTAACTCTGTCACAGCAGCTGATGACCGCTCATTTGAGAAAATATAAGCAACATCAAATAGTTTTTCTCCTTCGCTGTATACTTTTAGTGTGGGGACAAGTGCGTCTATCTCCAATATAGTCCACACCTGTCGCCATCTAACAGCAGTGCGCTCTTAAACGCACGGCGGGAAGCGAGGGAAAATGACGTTAAACCAAGTGCTTGGCTCCGTGTAATCCGAGGGGAAATCTCCAGAGCAAAATCCATGTCGTTAGTCCGCTATGATTATCAAGCCAAACGACGCTAGTGCACATGCACCTGACTTCGTGTGGCCTAAAATGCATTAATAAATGACGTTTTTTCGGTAATTAAAAAAATTAGACGGTGTTACTAAACGTCTGGAATTTTATCGCGAATGATCATATCATTTACTGTTACATCCCTCGTCCATTAACAAGTAAAAAGTCAAGGACGGTCACGGCGTGTTCTTGCTGCCGATGTTGGTAAATTTTTTAGGGCATGACAACAAAAGACGAGGGCAGTCGCCTCGGTTAAATTCGAGATACGCAGCCGAATCCAGCTCGCACGACTGGGCTACTCCAAGGAACTTCAAACTTCCACTGCCTCTTACTAGGGGTTGAGGTGCTGGGACCATAATAGTTGAATAGACAAGCATTTTGTCAATAACAAATCTTTAACCAACACATTTTACACAGAAATTAGGCTATTTTCAGGAAGAAGTACGTCATGCCTGCGTACAATATATCACAACAAATGTCAATCATAGGGTTATTGTCAGTACTATCAGATAACAAAGACTAAAATGAACTACAACCAACGCTAGCAATGGTTATACTGCTGAAAATAAGTAGAGCATGCCTGGCAGCCTAATGTACACCCAAAACTAAAGAGGAGACATTTTACCAAGGTATGCCTATAGGCTACTGTTTCAAACGTGTCAGATTGCCATATAAATTGGTACATGTAGTCCACAATATGCAAACATGAATGAGGAAATATTTCATCGTGTGATTTGGCTGTCTCCATACATTTCACATTGCCATGATAGCCGTGCTAATGTTGGAACTAGGGCTGGGCGATATATCGATGTACGCGATATATCGCGGGTTTGTCTCTGTGCGATATAGAAAATGACTATATCGTGATATTCGAGTATACGTTCTCACGCAGTTGCTTTTAGCTGCTGGCATTACACTACAGGCTCTCCTCGCTCTTTCCTGTGTCTCCTTCACACAGACAGCAAGCGCACCTTCTTACACACGTCACATACTGTCACGTCCTACGTCACATACGTATACGCCCTCGCGCAGCAAAGTGGTAGCAGCATGGGTAACGTTAGCTGTGATGCTAGCGCAGCCGTGCGAGTGGTAATACGAGAGAGAGAAGGTGCGAATCTGGTAAGAAATGAAGGAATAATTAATTCCCAAGAAAAACAGCAGGGGGTCCATCGTCTGGCGGTGGTTTGGCTTCAAGTGGGAAGATGTCGAACAGACAACCGTCATTTGTCAAGTGTGGGGCAAAAGTGTTGCTATAAAAAGTAGCATAAATGCTAATATGTAGCATCATTTGAAAAGTCACCTGCTAGAGAATGAAGAGTGCTTACTCCGCATGTCAACATCTCCGTTCGGTGCCACACGCCCACACCATCAAAATGCCGAGGCAAACAGTTCAAGATCAACACCGTATGAAAAAAATTGTGATTTTTTTAGTTGTGATTTCCTTCTCTGCATGAAAGTTTTAAAGTAGCATATATTAATGCAGTATGAAGAAGAATGTTTTAATGTAGACACATAGAATCATCATACTGCTGTGATTATATGCATCAAGTGTTCATTCAAGGCAAAGACAAAATATCGAGATATATATTGTGTATCGCGATATGGCCTTAAAATATTGCGATATTAAAAATAGGCCGTATCGCCTAGCCCTAGTTGGAACCCATTTCCTCAGCGTATCAGCATATTGAGAACAAAATAGGCACTGACACTACCCATATCCACACAGGATTTATTTGTCGAAAATATATTTTGCCCTGTCAGTTCATCGACATACAGGTTAAAGGGCATATATTTCCCCCCGTTAGCCTATATGTCGATGTGTCATCGAACTGGGCTATACATATGCTCCCATTGACCGGGCTAGCATGCTAAGCATTCGTTGCATGAACATACTAGCTTAGTTAGATAAGATAATAGACTGTATTGGACAATATAGTTTACATAAGAAATGTCCATTTCCTTTTATTATAAGTAATAACAAAACGTAAATGCCTTACTTGCCTATCAAAGAGGAAATTAGCAAGTTTGGCATCAGATGATAAAATCTCCTCAGCCTTCAATCGTCTCCATCTTTCAAAGGCATCCCCGATACAAATCCTCGTTTTGTTCCTAGCTTTGTCATGAATAAGTTTAGAATCTTAATGACGCTTTTTAGATTTACTAAGGTCTGACATGTTTAGTAACTTTACCAGTGTCAGTAGCTCGACGAAGATGGTGGGCGCAACTGGCAAACTGGATGTAACACACTCACTGACTTTCTAATTGGTCAAAGGGTCGAGAGTGGGACATCGAAATGTAAACAATAAGATTTCGGGGCTGTAAATCTAATTTTGAAAGGAAATGTATTAATGCCTTTTGACATATCAGGGCAATTTAATGATGATTTGACATGAAATTATTACATATGGCTCCTTTAAATAAATTCGATCAAAAGACTGTTTACAATGTAGTTTTGATTGATTGAGACTTTTATTAGTAGATTGCACAGTACAGTACATATTCCGTACAATTGACCACTAAATGGTAACACCCGAATACGTTTTTCAACTTGTTTAAGTCGGGGTCCACGTTAATCAATTCATGGTATAAATATATACAGGTAAAAGCCAGTAAATTAGAATATTTTGAAAAACTTGATTTATTTCAGTAATTGCATTCAAAAGGTGTAACTTGTACATTATATTTATTCATTGCACACAGACTGATGCATTCAAATGTTTATTTCATTTAATTTTGATGATTTGAAGTGGCAACAAATGAAAATCCAAAATTCCGTGTGTCACAAAATTAGAATATTACTTAAGGCTAATACAAAAAAGGGATTTTTAGAAATGTTGGCCAACTGAAAAGTATGAAAATGAAAAATATGAGCATGTACAATACTCAATACTTGGTTGGAGCTCCTTTTGCCTCAATTACTGCGTTAATGCGGCGTGGCATGGAGTCGATGAGTTTCTGGCACTGCTCAGGTGTTATGAGAGCCCAGGTTGCTCTGATTGTGGCCTTCAACTCTTCTGCGTTTTTGGGTCTGGCATTCTGCATCTTCCTTTTCACAATACCCCACAGATTTTCTATGGGGCTATGGTCAGGGGAGTTGGCGGGCCAATTTAGAACAGAAATACCATGGTCCGTAAACCAGGCACGGGTAGATTTTGCGCTGTGTGCAGGCGCCAAGTCCTGTTGGAACTTGAAATCTCCATCTCCATAGAGCAGGTCAGCAGCAGGAAGCATGAAGTGCTCTAAAACTTGCTGGTAGACGGCTGCGTTGACCCTGGATCTCAGGAAACAGAGTGGACCGACACCAGCAGATGACATGGCACCCCAAACCATCACCCAACCATGCAAATTTTGCATTTCCTTTGGAAATCGAGGTCCCAGAGTCTGGAGGAAGACAGGAGAGGCACAGGATCCACGTTGCCTGAAGTCTAGTGTAAAGTTTCCACCATCAGTGATGGTTTGGGGTGCCATGTCATCTGCTGGTGTCGGTCCACTCTGTTTCCTGAGATCCAGGGTCAACGCAGCCGTCTACCAGCAAGTTTTAGAGCACTTCATGCTTCCTGCTGCTGACCTGCTCTATGGAGATGGAGATTTCAAGTTCCAACAGGACTTGGCGCCTGCACACAGCGCAAAATCTACCCGTGCCTGGTTTACGGACCATGGTATTTCTGTTCTAAATTGGCCCGCCAACTCCCCTGACCTTAGCCCCATAGAAAATCTGTGGGGTATTGTGAAAAGGAAGATGCAGAATGCCAGACCCAAAAACGCAGAAGAGTTGAAGACCACTATCAGAGCAACCTGGGCTCTCATAACACCTGAGCAGTGCCAGAAACTCATCGACTCCATGCCACGCCACATTAACGCAGTAATTGAGGCAAAAGGAGCTCCAACCAAGTATTGAGTATTGTACATGCTCATATTTTTCATTTTCATACTTTTCAGTTGGCCAACATTTCTAAAAATCCCTTTTTTTGTATTAGCCTTAAGTAATATTCTAATTTTGTGACACACGGAATTTTGGATTTTCATTTGTTGCCACTTCAAATCATCAAAATTAAATGAAATTAACATTTGAATGCATCAGTCTGTGTGCAATGAATAAATATAATGTACAAGTTACACCTTTTGAATGCAATTACTGAAATAAATCAAGTTTTTCAAAATATTCTAATTTACTGGCTTTTACCTGTACTATCAGCATAATATAGTCATCACACAAGTTAATCATCAGAGTATATACATTGAATTATTTAGAGGAGACTATGGGAGTCATTCAATTTTGCTTATATAGCCTTTAAAAAAACATCCAAACACCTCCATGCATGATGTAAGTATATATGTAATGTAATATAGTAACGGGCACATTTATAATAACATTTCATATTTACGTATCAATATTACTTAAACTCGTGACAAGTGGCTTTTTGTTTAAACCTCCCTAAAGCTACAGTTGTCGAAACAATGACGTCACAGGTTAATGGTTAAAATGCAAGATTTTTTTGTATGTGAAATACGTTTCCATTTAATCTAAATAGCTGACAACACAAGTAAGTGAACTTATGTGTGATCACCATTGTGATGGAACATTGCCTTAATCTTTTTAGGCATGGAATTTACCAAAACTGCAAGGATGTTACTGGAACCCTTTTCCGCACCTTCATGATGGCATCATGGAGCTAATGGATGTTAAAAAACGTACGCCCTCCACCTTCCGCTTGAGGATGCCAGTCCACACTTAGGTTTAGTTAGCAACTTCACCTTGTAAACATTTACGTGCGACCCAGTTTCCTAAGTGAGGGGATTATGCTCTGCTTCAGAAAGTAAATTTGATGGAATTCATGTTTCCTCTCAACAAACCACAGCTCTGCAGTGATGACAGCACTCGTGCATTCTGTTGCCATTGCAATACCTCCACCATGGTCTACTGTAGGCAAGACCTCACCAGTTATCTTGGTACTTACTTGTATTGTCAACTACTTATCTCTGACTACATTCACACTGCAGGCCAGAGAGGGCCAGATCTGATTTTTTCGAAATCAGATTTTTTTCCAGCTGACTGTTTAGATTACAAGTGTGATCTTTCTCAAACTCCAGTATAAACACGCACAAGCCCCAATGCGGCCTCAATGTCACTTTCACGCTCAGTTCGATAAACTGAAAACAAAGAAAGTTGACCAGATTCCGTAAATGAACAAGGAAGTTGCTAATACTACAAAATAAAATCTGACACACCTTGAATTGTTTTATGTTTTAACATAAAAATCAGTTAAAAATAATATAATGGATGAATGTATGTATGTATGTATGTATATATATATATATATATATATATATATATATATATATATATATATATATATATATATATATATATATATATATATATATATATATATATATATTTGAGGGTTTTTATCTTTTCAGTTCAGGAGACACGGACATCAGCGTAGAGCTACGTTAGCTTTATTTTTCAACTCACTTGCGTAAACAACTTACGCAATGTACGTAACATGTAAGTAAATATGTCACAACGTACATTTGTATGTGCGAGTACACGCGCACAAAATTATTTGCGCACTATTGGCGCACCGAAAAAACACGTTGCTCATCGAAACCGGATGTTGTGTCCACTTCTGCTGGCGGGCTGCGTTTTTTCCCGTGCACACAAATGACGTAGCTCGCCCAAAAATGACGTAATAGTCGCAATCAGGTTGCATTTCTGTGTAGACTCCAGTGATATTTGTAAAGATTAGATTCTAATCAGAACTACCTTCTGACGTGACCCAAATCTGATGCGAAAAGATAAGCTTTGAAGCACTTTAGGGCGTTTAGACTGGCAGAAAATATTCCATCTGGGCCACTTGAAGGCAAAAAAAAATTAATTTGGTCATCTGCAAAATTTTAAATCAAACCATGGAGGCATGGTGGAGATATTTATAAAACAATCTTGCCTTCCTTCATAATTCGTCCAAACAAGCTGTGAATTTGGCCAATTTGTGACATTTCCCCCCCAAGTGTGACATCAGCGGATATCTCCATATATGGTAAACATTTACCCGAAGATCTTTGAACAAGTCCGCCATAAGTTCCTTTTTTTTTAACTCCATCCTTTTGTTGTGGGTCAGATTGGCTCGTACATGCACATTTATCCTCCGCTGTTGGCATTTCTAATATAAAGTAGCATATAGTTCTAACATATCTGTCAGACTCGATATGGAAGCGCTAAAAACTACAACACAGCTGATGAGAAGAACATGTAGTCGAAGAGGAGCCACGTAAATAAGACCGCTCACAAAATTGCGCATCCTGAAGAGACGTTCAGAAAGCGGCTTGAAGATGGTTTGTTAAACATAATCGCTGCAACATTTTGACTAAAGAACCACCATTACATGTTATGTAGACCACAAGGAAATGTTTTAAATGGAGGGAAAAAAATGTTTTAGTATATACTTATTTTAAAAGGACCACATGTGGTATTCCTCTGGTTCGAAGAACAGAAGGCACAATAAATGTTTTGACCACAAGCTTTCCACTGATAGTCATAATGTAACCTTGCGGGTATTTTAACAGCTACGATTATATAGTTTTTGAGGTTCAGGGAAAGTGTTCACATAGATTTAACATTTATAAACAGACATAATTTATGACATAAGTGAAATTTCCTGTATGTAGGGCACGGGTTGATAAGTTAAGACCTTTCTAATTTCAACAAGTCATACACATTACTCCTTCCACATATGGCTTTAGCTGCATGCAGACAATTTAATGCATCTCTTAACATGTCATCAAGTATCAAAAGGTATAAACTTTCTTCTACTGCTTATAACAGCATGTCATGGCTTGCACACATATAAAGCTTGCGAGTGCAATGCCAATGCAAACATTTTGCATGTAGATAGATATGTAGGAGAAGTCTGAAGCCATACTGTTATGAAGACACGGGCACGATAAACAGCAGCAATTTAGCGTAACAAGTAATCTCTATGCAGACAGCTGTTGTTTGTGAGGCAAGGCAAAGCGAGGCGAGGCAAGGCGAGGTCGAACTCTAAGCAACACACATTCTGGCCCAGTGTGCCAAAGCATTGAGGAGTGCCATTCCTGGTATTCTAGGCAGTCAGACAGTGTCACCTGTCAGCAGACTAGTCTGGGCAGTGTTTCCCACATAGTGCAGTACTAAGCAACATAACCATATCACTCTCTTGGAGTCCTTGTCAGTAAGACAGCAGTGTGTGAACAACACAGACATAATGCAGAACATCAGTAACCGACTGGTCTGAACGGACAGGATGGCTAACACCGGGCCGTTCTGCATTTGATATTGCAGAGACCGTGCAGCCTGGGATGAGCCGAAATGACAGCGAGGCTCAGTCTCCCACTTTGACAGCATTCATGCAGGATCTTTCCACATTTGCCGCTGCTGATGACGACGTGTTTCAAGACTTAGGAAACATCCCCAAGGAAGACGGTATTCTCTTCAACTTGCTTAGTCTAGGGGATTCTCTGTTTTTATAGCAGTATGTCGTCCAAATAAGTTTTTAGGCTATACAGTTATCAATACTAGTATTGTTGTTCTTCTGTAGAGTTTCCCCACCTGATGTCTGGTCTATTGAATACAATCCAACTAAGGAGGGATTAGACTATTAGGTTTGGTTTTTCCCGTGTTGGTGTGTAATTGGACTTTTAAAGTAAAGTGAAGTGTGAAGTGAATTACATTTATATAGCACTTTTCTCAAGTGACTCAAAGTGCTTTACATAGTGAAACCCATTATCTAAGTTACATTTAAACCAGTGTGGGTGGCACTGGAAAAAGACCTACACAGTTAAGAAACGACCAGACACTATTTGCATTAGGTCAACAAATACATTTCATATGAAGAACAATATTTTATTGAGTAATACAATAACGCTATTGTCATCATTGCATCTCTTCGGGCAGAGATCCCGCCCAAGAACATCATCACCACAGCAATGGCAGCATGTGATGCCTGCACTGAGCAAAAACAGCTGGCTGATTCAGAGTGGTACTGGGGCAACATCTCAAGGTGCAGAGGCTCTCTTTTCTCTTCTTACAGCGCCACAAATACAAATAGAAGACTTTGGGGAATTGATCAGTTAAGTACTTTAAATTAAGCTTACTGAAAAATAACTGCTGTATTTCATCAGAGACGAAGTCAACAGGATGATGAGGAACACACCCGATGGCACATTCTTGGTCCGAGATGCTTCTAGCAAGGTCAAGGGGGAATACACCTTAACACTGAGGTGAACTTGTTTTGCCAGTTGGAATTTCTATCAAGAAAGCCCCCACATACACTGTCCTTTTGCGGCCTCTAACGAAGAACCACCAAAAGACCAAGGAGAATGAAGAGTATAATAATAATAATAATAATAATAATAATAATAATAATAAACTGTGTCAATTTCTTCAAAATTTAAGTGTAGAATTAAATGTAGGACTGTCTTCGACTGAGGATTTTCTTACTTTCATAGTCAAATCTGATTTTGCCTATAGTCAATCTTTAGTCGAATCAATGGCATTGTTTATTTTAAAAAGAGAAAAGTAATCCCATTGTGATGATCTTAGTGTATACTGACTGGTCACTAGTTGTCAGTAAAACATCACATGATGTAAATCTAGCTGCTATAAGGTGATTCTTATAAAATACTTATAATATTAATATAGTCTTTCATCAGGTCTCATTTGCAACACAAAAAGGCTCAACCACTCTGATAAAGAAACATGAATACCAATTTTTTCTTGTCTGATGCAGCACGCTGACGTCATGTCACTTGGCAACAGATACTGCCTTTTAGAAAGGCAGACAAATGCACGCACGTGCTGCTCTCATATGAAACGTCTCTCAACTGCACCTATATTCAAAGTTGTTGTTTTTAAAGTGACGCATTAGTAATTAATTAATGATATAGAGTATTTCCATTATTAATTAAATTAGTTTTTTGGTTAAGTAACGAGAACATATTTTTCAGAACACTGGTAGTAACAGCAATGTGGTGTTGAGTTTAAACTAAACACTTTCAATGTTTTGTTTAAAATACCAATATATTGTATATCACCATTTAACCTAAAAATACTGGGATATCAGGTTTGGTCCATGTCGCCCAGCCCTAAAAACAAAAGAAAATATCACAAAAGTTGAAGTTTTATTTATATATATATATATATATATTTTATATATATATATATATATATATATAACAGCGGGAATGTAGCTGAGATAGGCTCCAGCACCCCCTGTGACCCCGTAAGCGGTAGAAAATGGATGGATGGATATTTGTTTTTACATCCGATGTATTTAATTCTTACAGGAAAGATGGCTCCAATAGACTGATAAAGATCTTCCATCATGGTGGAAAGTACGGCTTCTCTGAGCCATTGACTTTCCTTTCAGTCGTGGAGCTTATTCAGTACTACCAGGACAAGTCACTGGCCCAGTACAACTCTAAACTAGATACGCGGCTGCTGTTTCCCATCTCCAAATATCTGCAGGTGAGTTATCTCGTTTGTATTATGACAAAAATGTTTTTCGCATTTATGCTTAGTTCAGGGAGAATATACAATAAATAATGTCAACTGAATCAACATTTTAAAAAGTAAATGATAGACATTGGTACTACTTTCATTTTGTGCTGGGTTAAAACACTGAGCAAACATTGAGGAGTTTTTCAGAAATTAATAACTCCCCCCACATTGAACAATATTAGTTTCAATCAGAAAGTCTTTACAATTTATCAGTAGAATATATCTGTCTGTGCAGCACGTTGTGATGGAGGTTGGCATGGATGCAGTCGGAGAACGGCTCAAGTTATTTCAGGACCATTATGAAGAGAAGAGCAAAGAGTATGACCGTCTCTATAAGGAGCTCAACCAAACATCACAGGTACAGTAGTGTCCCAAACATTGAGTCTTGCCCTCATCAAGCAACATCAAAATGCAATATATACATTTTTATACAACAGAATTTCCTGTATAACAATAGTTTCTTCATCCAATGTAGGAATTACAGACTAAACGGATGGCCATTGAGGCTTTCAGTGAAATCATTCGGATTTTTGAAGAGGAGTGTGAAACCCAAGAGCGCTACAGCAAGGAATACATTGACATGTTCCTAAAATTAGACAACAGTACAGAAACTGACAAGTACGAAACCGAACACATTTTGTTTGACTTGTTGTTTTTCAATTATTAAATATATATTCCAATTATGATGAGTACTTCCTGAGCATGCACACTACCTGTACAACATGTACAACCTCTGACCAACAGTGAATCAATAAAAGTATTTTTTTTACTGGCAGGCTGGACTAGAGCTCTGCGATAGAGAAAAATATTCATACCAATACAGATAATGATATACAGTATATCACGATACAGTAATTCCTCTTTTACCACTGTTAATTGGTTCCAACCAAGTCAGACTCATTGCATTATAAATTGATTATTTTCATAGCTAGAGCATAAAAACTGTTCCTTCTAAACATATTTTCCACATTATGAGAGCCCTTAGACATGAAATAACACCCTTTAGTCACCTTTACAATATTTTAAAATAATATAGTAATGCTGACTGAGGCAATCAGTGGCCACGATACTGAACAGCGTGCTCTGATTGGTTTGGTCTCATCTTTTGGCCAATACCATTGTGGTATTGATATTTTTAGTTAGTTTTACAATTTTTAAGATTAAAAATGCTTAATCTAGGAAAAATCTTATAAAAAAAATAAAAAAATCAGCGATGTGGTGAAACTGCAATATTTGAAGCGTGGTGTGGCTTGGGACCACTAAAGTTTGTTTTTTTCTATCCGCATGGAATTAACGCCAATTTAGCTAATCTTTTCTCCTTCTATTTTTAAAACCCATTTTATGTATAAAAAGGACAAGACAATTAAAAAAACAAAAGTATCTTTTTTCGTTTTTCAAAACGTGATTTATATTTAAAAGCTGTCTCCCGGAAAGAACGTAGTCAGAAATGTGTTTTTAATAGTCATAAGCATATTCGTTTGGTCGTGCGCAAGGGATTAGAATCGCACATTAAATGCTTTGTGCACACTACAAACCGAAAGCGAGCAAACAGACCTCTTCGTTTACGACGCAACTTGCCCGCTCAGGCAGGCATGACGGAGGAGACCGTGCCGCCGCTCTTTTTGGAATTGTCCCAACTCTACCAACCTACACAGCGCCCCTGCTAAAAAATTGTAAAATCTTGTCATGTCTTGAACCCAATTTAGTGTATCTTCTCGTCTCTTGAGATCAGTATCGTCATACACCTATCATAAACGATGCATTTGGAGAACGATTGTTAGGTATGTTTTTCTTTTCATCACTCTGTGGTTTTGAGGTAGCACATTTCAACACTGTCTCTGTACTGTTTTTCATGCAGAGTCTTCAGGTGATAGAAAATATAAAACTCTTTCAAGTTGCGAGCATGTTGTGCAGATTAGCCTACCCTTGTTTGGTCAGTGTCTGAATTTTTAATACAAACCTAAGCCAAACAAAAGGAGTTCCTCTTTCCTTTATTTGGCATTAATTCCACTGTGGGTTTGGTTGGTTTGTGCTTTCCGTCTCTGCAAAGTTGTTGATATCCATGCTCCCGCCAGCTCTAGCATGCATGGATGTATTAGCGCTGGGAAGTTTTTATATGGCACTACGATGTACAGTACATCGTAATATTGCACAGCACTAGACTGGCCCATTAAATTCTGACAATTCATCCATGTAAAGAAAAGTATGATTCTCCTAATATTTGTAATATCAATTGTTCTGATACAAATGACAGTCTGTTACTTTGACTAATTCGCCACATCCGAGCAGTTTGTATTCCAATAAAATAATTTTCTATCACCGACCAACATAAACATCAGATTATGATTAAAATGTCATAGCGTTTCTACTTAATGCAAACTTGCAGATCATGTTCATTAGAGGTAAAAACATTCATGATGGATATGATGAGTAAATAAACATTCTTTACTGAGTCTGGCCTGCCTGTTTCTAGGATTCAGAATAACTCTGATGAGCTGCAATCAAGGGTGGAGGAGATACACAACAGCAAAATGATGTTGGAAAATGAATTGAGAAGCAAGGTGCTGGCCCACATGGAAGTTGACAGAAGAATAAATCACCTGAAGCCAGACCTCGTGCAGCTCAAGAAAATCAGAGATCAGTATTTGATGTAAGTCCAAACTTCCAATTTGTTTAACAGTTCTTTCTATATTAAACCTATGGATTCTTACCTGGAATTAGGATTCCCGAATAGGTCTTTGTATGTGCATACTAATTTAGAGCAAATCATATCTATCCAAGCAGACTAACTCTGCTCTCGGTTACAGCTGGCTCTCACAGCAAGGAACCAGGCAGAGCCAAATTAATGACTGGCTTGGTGTAAGAAATGAAGAAGAGTGAGTATCATTGTTTATCCATTTATTTTGGGGTGTGGCTCAGATAGTATAGCGGACGTCTAGAATCTTGAGGGTTCCTGGTACGAATCCAGTTTTCACCATCCTAGTCAGTGTCATGTCCTTGAACAAGAGACACGACGAGGAGAAAGCGCTATCGAAGTGGAGCCACATAAATAAGACCGCCCACAAAACGGCGCATTTTGAAGCGACGGTCAGAAAGCGACTTGAAGATGGTCTGTAAAACTTAATCTATGCAACATTTTGACTAAAGAGCCACCTTCCATGTTATGTAAACCACAAGGAAATGTTTCAAATTTTGAAAAAAATCATGACCCCTTTAATGTGCCTTACAATCCGAAGCGCCTTTATAATAGTAGTGTTCTCTGCTTCACAATGTCTTTTGAAATTGAAGCTCCACTTTTTGTTAGCCCATACACCCTAGCAGACGGTACCCACCATGAGGAGAGAACCTGGTATGTTGGAAGTATGACTCGAAAGGAGGCAGAGGAGCTGCTTAGAGGCAGAAGGGACGGCACTTTCCTCATCAGAGATAGCCAAAGTCAGAAAGGATCCTACGCCTGCTCTGTAGCGTGAGTACCCTCAAATTTGCTTCTTTGGGTGGTGTCATTTATGATAGAAATAACAGACAGTTGTCCCTCTTGCACAGCGTGGACGGGCACGTGAAGCACTGTGTGATCAACAGGACATCTACAGGCTATGGCTTTGCTGAGCCATATAACCTGTACTCATCACTCAAAGAGCTGGTGCTCCACTATCAGCACACATCCCTGATCCAACACAACCAGCAGCTGAATGTAACCCTGGCCTGGCCTGCTCTCAGCCAGCAGCCCAGCTGAGAAACCACCAGCATGCCACACTGATAGCACTTTCTCGATGTTTCACTATATCAGCACTCAGAAGAACAACAAAACAGGAAGGACACTGTTAACCAGCTCAAACTGAAAAAGTGTTGAGAATTTTAGCGCTTATTTTTTTATAACCAACACTATTTATTATCATTTATCCTACAAAAGCATGATGATACCTCCTTTTGGTTGTTTTTTTTTTAGAACAATCTCATGTCTGTAATGTTTTTCTTGTTAGGCAACAAAAAATAGAAAATTATATTTGAGACCAAGATTTTTTAGTGCATTAACTATGAAACCTCACGTGCTGTGACAGTATGATAGATGCCCACAGTATGTTTAACATTGCTTTGACAGTCAGTTATTCCATGAGGAGATTTTTATTGAAGCCAATTTGCTGGCAGACCCAATGACAATGTAAACAATCGGTACATTTGTAATTAGTGATTCTCTTTACTCAGGATGTCCCGATCATCCGTAAGTGAGATCGGCCGATACCAATCACATGTATTACCCTTAAATATTTTATTTATTTATGTTGAGTGCTATTGACAGTTTAAGAATATCAACACAATATTTAAACAAGTTCCTTATTCTCTTTCTTGGTGTGTTCAGCCTCGTCCTTCGTGGATAATGATACTTAGACACTTATGATATAAAGAAATGAAGCTTGTTTGCAGTAATGGGGGTAGTTATTACCTTAGATGGAGCTGCTCCACATTGTGTATGGAAACACATAATTAGCGGTTAGCTACAGCGTCAGCCAGAGGGGCTCAACATTTTAGATCAGCAATAAAATGCACTGATCGGCATTGGCGATCACATACTTTTCACAAAAATCGGCCGATACTGACTGGTGGCCTATCGATTGGCACATACCTACACTTAAGTATTGGTAATGGTGTTTAAGCAGCTATTACAGTGGTACCTCGGTTTTCGTTAAAACCCAATTTTTTTGTATGATTCAGTTTGACAATTGTTTTTTGCCAAAAATGTTCTTAGAACGTCAAAAGCGTTGGTGACACTGTAGCCCTGCTTTTCACTTTTGGACTTAAAATCACTGCAAAAAAGTTGCAAATGACAGCACCTTGAAAAAGTAGATAAGAAACTTTATTGAATTGAAGACAGAAATTGTGGCAAAGTATGAAGGTGGCATTTGTATTGCTTACCCTCCCTCCTCTTTCTCTGCACTTTGCCATCTCCACCCTTAGTAAAGGTAAAAGGGATTAATTCATTAATTTATATATATTTAGTGTATATTTATTTTATAATGCAAATATATATTTGCATTGTTTTCTGCATGTACAGTAAAAAGGGGATTCATATGGGCCCCATTTGTCGCGGGTTACCTGACACATGAAACGTGACAAATTGGGGATGTGCACTATCCACTTTAGCCGCCAGAGGGCAGTAGAGTGTTGAATATCTTAAATGCGTTTTGTGGCAATTCCAACTTTGACCACAGCATCAGTTGCTATGTATAGAGTGGCACTTTACATCATTTTTAAGCAGACTGCATGGCAAAATGATTAACCCCCCACTAGGGCTGGGCGGTATACCGGTATTACAATTAACGATTTTACAGTTAATACCGTTAATACAGTTATATTTTAGAAAGAGATATATTTTTGAAACATTACGTCATACCGGTATCTTTTGATGTGCCTTTGTTACAGCTGTTTGCGGCCGGGGGGCCCGGCAGACACCGTAGCTGAGGAAGGGTACGGCGCGCATCCGGAGTCGCTACCGGGCTTTGCAGACACCGACTCCCGTACTATAGCTCCAGCGACTGGCGGGGGCTCCTCTTTAATAACCAGAGGTAACACAAGCTGGTGAAAAGATTCAACAGAACAGCTGTCACAGCCGACAAAACTGCCTCCGCTAAAGCTAACAAATACAGCTCAGTTGAAACCCTCGCTGACATCACACGTTGCTTGGCAACAGACATCGCCTTTTGAAAAGGGACTCACTGTCTGCCATCATAAAACTTCTCTCAACAGCATATTACTTATATTTAAAACAAAACAATTAACACAATTACATTTATTAAAGATTAATTCCATTCATAATTAAATTACTTTTTTGGTCAAGTAACTATAATTACTTTTAAAAAGTAATTTTCATAACACTGGTAGTAACAGTAATGTGGTGTTGAGTTTAAACTACCACTCAGTGCGTTTGTCATTTCTGGGTTGCAATGTTTTTGACCGAGAGGAACATACATTTTGTTTTTGTTTTTTTATTTTTTTTGGGTGGGGGGATGGGGTGTCATTCAATAGCTGCTGTTCATTGGTTGTATTAGACAAGGTCTAGAGGCATATACACAAACCAGAAAACAGCTGAAAATTAGGAAGAGGATTTTTACGATGTTTTAAAACATTCAACCTCACCAAAAGGTGGGCTGTTCCTACTATTTAGTCACCCAAGTTTACATTTCGCCTAAATGTTTACATTTTGAAGTTGCTTCCCTGTTGTCCAGCAATGCTAATATTTCCAACAATATTTAGTAACATCAGTATGTTGTTGCCATAGAATAAACAGCCTGCGAGAGATTTATTTACAGAGCATTTGTGAAGTATTAACGCCGCTTCATTTTTTCCACTTTTTTTTTATGTTACAGCCTTATTCCAAAATGGAATAATTCATTTTTGTCGTCAAAATTCCGCGGACAATACCCCATAATGACAATGTGAAAAGGTAGAACATGTTTTAAAAATCACATGTACATAAGTATTCACAGCATTTTCTTAAAGGGGAACATTATCACAATTTCAGAAGGGTTAAAACCATTAAAAATCAGTTCCCAATGGCTTATTTTATTTTTTGAAGTTTTTTTCAAAATTTTACCCATCACGCAATATCCCTAAAAAAAAGCTTCAAAGTGCCTGATTTTAACCATCGTTATATACACCCGTCCATTTTCCTGTGACGTCACATAGTGAAGCCAACACAAACAAACATGGCAGAAAGAACAGCAAGCTATAGCGACATTAGCTTGGATTCAGACTCGGATTTCAGCGACTTAAGCTATTCAACAGATTACGCATGTATTGAAACGGATGGTTGTAGTTAGAGGCAGGTAGCGAAAACGAAATTGAAGAAGAAACTGAAGCTATTGAGCCATATCGGTTTGAACCGTATGCAAGCGAAACCGACGAAAACGACACGACAGCCAGCGACACGGGAGAAAGCGAGGGCGAACTCGGTGATCGCCTTCTAACCAACGATTGGTATGTGTTTGTTAGGCATTAAAGGAAACTAACAACTATGAACTAGGTTTACAGCATATGAAATACATTTGGCAACAACATGCACTTTGAGAGTGCAGACAGCCCAGTTTTCATCAATTAATATATTCTGTAGACATACCCTCATCCGCGCTCTTTTCCTGAAAGCTGATCTGTCCAGTTTTGGAGTTGATGTCAGCAGGCCAGGGAAGCTAGGGTCAATATTCTTCTCTTGATCATCTTCGGTGGCATAAGGGACGGTGTGAGCCAAGACATCCAGGGGGTTTAGCTCGCTCATCTGCGGGAACGAACTGCCGCCATTGCTTGCCGTGCTACCGAGGTCCTTTGTCCCTGAATTGCTCACACACTCCGGCAGATTCAATAGGGGTCTGGCGGCAGATTTCTTTGACTTTATCGTTGGAAATGCATCTGCTTTGAGTGTCGCAGGATATCCACACATTCTTGCCATCTCTGTCGTAGCATAGCTTTCGTCGGTAAAGTGTGCGGAACAAACGTCCAATTTCTTGCCACTTTCGCATCTTTGGGCCACTAGTGCAACTTGAATCCGTCCCTTTTCGTGTTGTTACACCCTCCGACAACACACCGACGAGGCATGATGTCTCAAAGGTACGGAAAACAGTCGAAAAAACGGAAAATAACAGCTGATTTGACTCGGTGTTTGTAATGTGTTTGAGAAAATGGCGGATTTCTTCCCGATGTGACGTCACAACGTGACGTCATCGCTCCGAGAGCGAATAATAGAAAGGCGTTTAATTCGCCAAAATTCACCCATTTAGAGTTCGGAAATCGGTTAAAAAAATATGTGGTCTTTCTTCTGCAACATCAAGGTATATATTGACGCTTACATAGGTCTGGTGATAATGTTCCCCTTTAATACTCTGTTGATGCACCTTTCGCAGCAATTACAGCCTCAAGGGAATTAAGCATGGTGGAGGCAGCATAATGCTGTGTGGATGTTTTTTAGCAGCAGGAACTGGTAGACTAGTTAGGATAGAGGGAAAGATAAATGCAGAAATGTACAGAGACATCCTGGATGAAAACTAATGCTTCCCATCCAACCTGATGGAGCTTGAGAGTTGCTGCAAAGAGGAATAGGCAAAACTGCCCAAAGATAGGTGTGCCAAGTTTGTGGCATCGTATTCAAAAAGGCTTGTGGCTGTAATTTCTGCCAAAGGTGCATCAAAAAAGTATCGCGCAAAGGCTGTTAAAACTTTTCAGATGAACTGTAATTGTATTGAGAGCAGTGCTATCAGACAAATGGCACTACAAATATGTGCGAGACTTATAGTTGTCTATGGGGATGTTGTGCGACACATCAACTAACTGTTAGTATACCTATGAGTGCTTGTGTTCTTGTTTCTGTTTCACAGATTATTTACATACACACATTTTGAATACGCGTTAAGTCCGTTCTGTAAGATATTCAAAACACAGTTTTTGTACCGTTCTTGTGAAAAGAGAAAATCATTGAAACTGCATGCACATTACAAGAATTGCACAGCAGCTCTGAAATGGGGGCACATTAAAGCATATAATTTGCACTAATGCATCTCATATGATGCGGAGGTATCATGACCGTTTTCTCTTATCATGTCATGTTATTGTCTGTAACTGAAGCAGGCCGATTTGTGATGGTGCTAAGTGTGCTGACGGATGTCATGTG
This sequence comes from Nerophis lumbriciformis, assembly GCF_033978685.3. NCBI lineage: Eukaryota > Metazoa > Chordata > Actinopteri > Syngnathiformes > Syngnathidae > Nerophis > Nerophis lumbriciformis. The sequence goes on along the minus strand of NC_084561.2, from coordinate 18,594,853 downwards.
ACTAACAGAGCACTAATGGACAGTGCTAGTGTGTGGCATCTTCACAGTGTTACAAACAGTGGTTTATTATTATTTGGAGTAGGTAACTTTGTATTTCCCCAAGTGTGTGTGCGATGTCATCTTCTGCTGCTGTTTTGTAACGTAAATATTTCATCCCCATGCACAAAGAAACACATCAGCCCAGTTTAACGCACCTGAAACGATCAGTTTGATGAAACTACAGACAGAAGATGAGCTCTTATCTTGTAGCTTATAAAACGGTGGGGCTAATTTATGAATTTTATTTTGCAAACGGCCATATTTGTTTTGAAGTTTTTAACAGACACTGAAAAAGTATGTTATTCATTGTGCAATGGCGCCATCTTCTGGACAAGTTCAGTCACTGCAGGTGCTGCAGGGTGAACGTCTACAGTATTCCCTTCGGTTTTGTGCTTTGAACCAGAAGTACAAGCGCCGTTCCGTCTTCTACTCGTCCATAGCCTTTCTTCATTAATCACTCCAAGCAATGTTTTGTAAGTTTTACAATATAACTAAAATAATTCATAATTATTAAACCTTCCCCAGTGTGATGTCTGTAGGAGTGTTTTCATGCTTATTTGTACGTAAAATCGTAATGTTACCAAGCTGAGATTGTTAGCATTAGCTAATATGATAACACGTTTACAAGTGTCTGTGTTAGTATTAACTTACAATGGCATTCTGTTTGTATTGTTCCAGATTCATAAATTCACTATAGCGTCACCGTGGAGTTATGGAATATGTTTAGCTGATTGGAGAGTTCGCTTCTGCAGCTTGTGGGTCCATGACGATGACTTCTGTTTTGTTTGATCAGCCATTTTACTGCTGTGTGACAGGCACAGTTTGGAAACAATTAAGGAATGTAGATAACCATTTACAAAATAACAAATGTCACAACATGTATATTTTCTGCTTATAGTCCGGTGCAGCTAATACATGGAAAAAAATATTTACTTCCAAAATTTAGTGGGTGCGTCTTATGTGCGCTATAATCTGGAAAATACGGTAATTCCATTTATATACCCAAATCTAGTTGTCTATTTTTTACCTTTGTACATTAATCAGTTTTGTTCAAGTAGCCATTATACAAGTGAATGGAATTTTCCCTGAACATGACAAAACTTGTTCTAAAAGAACAGCTAAATGTATTCAAATATTGATTTAAAATACACACTCGATTTTCTTACATACAAACCCTCCTCAAGTGGTTCTACGATGTCACTGCTGGCTTGGAATGGTTGCAGTACGAGGGAACGAGCTTTGAAAGTACTTTCCCCAGTCATTTCAGTTATGGTCATATTCACATACATTTGCATTACAAAATAAAGGAATGTTTCTGTTAAAGGGAAAATAAGTGGAATTCTGCCTGAAATTTACAATACGGAAAAAATACAAAAACGCAAGGGCGCAAGGAAAGAAGTGCAAACGACAGATTTTCTGGGAAAAGGTGAGGGTTGACAAGCATGAGTATTCACAATAAAAATGTAGGACTCTATAATGGCAGCGGTGGAAACAATTACATCAATACAACATTTGAACAAAACAAGCTACTGCGTGGATTATCAACAACAGCTTCCATTAAGGAGTATGTTGGTAGAAGTTTAGAGACTGTTATGTAGAATTTGAGGTTGTTTGAATTGTGATAGCTGCGTTTACACAGCAGATCAAAGTGCTCAATTTAGCGCCTATAGCAGAGATCTTCAACAGGGGGTCCGCGACTCCCAGGTAGTCCAAAAGGGTACTGCAGAGAGGCTGTGAAGTTTTTGGTTGATTTTTATGATATATCGTTTTATATTTCCCTTTACAATTTTTTCACAAATGTAAATGTATTTAAATACACATTAACATTGAGCCAACCATTGTCATGCAGTTGAATATGAATAAATAATAACATGAGTAAAAAATTATTTTATTCATGTTAGTATTTAGTATAGATAGCAATCGGCGCGCTGTAGTTGCCTGCTAGCGATCGGCGACCTAGTTGCCAGCTAGCAATTAGAGCGCTAGTTGTCAGTTAGCGCTCTAGTTGCCAGCTCGCAATTACCGTGCCAGTTACCAGCTGGCAATTAGCAGACTACTGTCAGCTAACAATAAAGCCCTTGCTGCCAGCGGGCTATTGGTGTGCTAATTGTCAGCTAGCGATTGGCGTGCTAGTTGTCAGCTAGCGATTGACGCCCTAGTTGTCAGCTAGCGATTGACGCCTTCGATGTCAGCCAGCAACTGGCACGCTAGTTGTCAGCGAGCAACTGGCACTATAGTTGCCAGCTAGCAATTAACACTCTAGTTGCCAGCTAGCAAAATGCGGCAAGGGATTTAATTACATTTGGAGAAGCCCTGATACAATGCAATTGCATGCAGTACATGTGTTCTGTTGAAACTGAAAATGTCAGAAAGTGTCTAAAAGGAAGAGAAGGAAGGGAATTCAAATTGGGGGGGTTGCACGCTCCAGTTTAGTCGCCAGATGGCACTACAGTGTTGAATATTTTAAAATGTGTTTTGTGGCAATTCTAACTTTGGCCAGTTGCTATGTAGAGTGACACTTTCCATCATTTTCAGCAGACTGCATTGCAAAATTTTAAACCCCCCCACCTCCCTCTCACGCAAGATTCACTCGGAAATGGGGCCATATGAATCTCTACAGTATTTATTATTTCCAACAAAACATTTTGTGGCGGGACATCTGTGGATTAAAGGACTTCTTCTCGACCATGGTGTGCTCCCGGAAGTAAACAAATGCCTGACTTGGAAATACTTTTAAAATGATCTCAAGATCTCGCAAAACAATCTCAGGATCTGGCAATATTTTCTCGGGGTTGTGTTTTGCTCACCCCCTAACCCCTGTATCTGAAAGAGGCTACTTGGAAGCAAATACAAATCGGAATGGTGTAGTGCAAATCAAGCCTACGAGAAGGGCAGAAAAATAATAATGTACAGGAATGTTGTGATTGAGAGGAGTGTTACAAAAGAGATGTTTTCCTGTCACCTGTTTGACATTTGTCCGTCATCCTTTCAGATATAGACATTTTATTCAAACATTTGGTCAATCGGAAGAATTATTTAGCATGAAAAAAAAATTGGGAAAGTTTTGTTTCAGTTTGAGCTGACCAAATACCTCTCTATTTGTTGTTTCCCCCCAAAGTACATACTGTACATACCGTTTCTGTGACTTGTCGCTCTCGTGACTGTAAAAATTGCCCTTCTGCTTTTATCCAAATCATTTAGTTGCACTTAATATTTTATTGCTGTCAAGAAATACTGTTGACGTAAATGTTTGTTTTCTATTTCAATTATGCAATGACATTGTGCGTGTTTTGTCGCGGTAGCTTGTCTTTCTTGCAGGAGTGAGTCATCTGATGAAAATGTGCTGGTTCAAAATGTTTTAGTTGGTGTAAAACCTATTGTCCTTATTTACCTTCTTCCAGACTACCATTGTTCATGTATGCACTTTAACTACCAAATAAAAGTCAACATTATCAAGACGTGTATCTGTTGAAATCATTTTAAGGGGAGCTGCACTTTTTTTGGATTTCTGCCTATTGTTCACAGTCATTATGAAAGACAAGAACACAACTCTTTTTTCTTTAAGGGGGGGTGGGGGGAATTCTAAAGTTGTTGTTTTTTGGGGGGGGGGGGGTTTAAACGCTTGCAAGATGCGGCTAATGGAAGGAAGTCCTCTATGTTGCCCCCAAAGCCCTCTAAAACCCTTTGTTTTATATACGTAATGTAATAACATACACATTCATAACAATATCTAATATGTACAATATTTAACGTATTTTGGTCATTTTAAGCATTACCAGAACTTATTTCCTGGGCGCATTGATTTCAGTGCCCATAGCAGCTTCCTACTTCCGTCAACAAATACATGTGTGTTCTAATCATGGCAGACTTCGTACTAGGCAACGAAGACAATTATTTTTGGACAAATGAGGAGTCACAACCTTATATATTTAAAGCTGAATATATGGAGGTTGAACTGCTGGTTGTAAAAGCTGAGCAAGCACAAAGGTAGTAGCAGATGGAAGCCGAAGAGTCAGCGCTAGAGATGTCCGATAATGGCCTTTTTGCCGATATCCGATATTGTCTAACTCTTAATTACCGATTCCGATATCAACCGATACCGATATATATACAGTCGTGGAATTAACACATTATTATGCCAAATTTTGTTGTGATGCCCCACTGGATGCATTAAACAATGTAACAAGGTTTTCCAAAATAAATCAACTCAAGTTATGGAAAAAAATGCCAACATGGCACTGCCATATTTATTATTGAAGTCACAAAGTGCATTATTTCTTTTAACATACCTCAAAACAGCAGCTTGGAATTTGGGACATGCTCTCCCTGAGAGAGCATGACAAGGTTGAGTTGGGCGGGTGGGCGGATTTGAGGTGCGGGGGGGAGGAGGATTAGGGGGTAGCGGGAGGTGTACATTGTAGCGTCCCGGAAGAGTTAGTGCTGCAAGGGGTTCTGGGTATTTGTTCTGCAGATGTTATCCCGAAATGTGTTTGTCATTCTTGTTTGGTGCGGGTTCACAGTGTGGCGCATATTTGTAACAGTGTTAGTTGTTTATACGGCCACCCTCAGTGTGACCTGTATGGCTGTTGATCAAGTATGCCTTGCATTCACATGTGTGTGTGAAAAACCGTAGATATTATGTGACTGGGCCGGCACGCAAAGGAGCTCTGTATTTCTCCCTACGTCCGTGTACACAGCGGTGTTTTAAAAAGTCATAAATTTTACTTTTTTGAAACCGATACCGATAATTTACGATATTACATTTTAAAGCATTTATCGGCCGATAATATCGTCAGTCCGATATTATGGGACATCGCTAGTCAGCGCCTGTGTAAATGTGGAGCTTGCAGAGCTATTCCACTAGAAATGGACTGCTTCTGCTGCAATAACAATGTTATTATCGATGGAAATTCTTATTGTATCTGGCGAGGGGTACACCCAAAATCAACTGGAAAAAACGTCCCTGGACAGCTTGACCAAACGAACAACTGTCCACTGAGTAAGTCACTGTAATATTGATCATGATACATGCAGCACATCATGCTTGTTAGTACAACTCCATACACTGTCCGGCTAGCAGAGTCCAAACAAAACTCTGAATGGGGGCCAATACTTTACAGATACAGTGATATGATTGTTCATGTTTTTTAGTCAACATAGATTCGTGTCCTATCGCATTACAAACTCAAAAGTGATTCAGCTGCTACGGAGAAGCTGGTTTACGGCTAATGCCGTAGCAAGGTGATGTGTTACTACGCTAGAAAAACAATTCCTCGGTGTTGCCTCTTACAATAACAATGTCTCTTCAGTTTGTTACTATACAGGATGCGGAACATGAATGAAGTATGGTTGGCGTTTTTTGTGGATGCATTTTTAGACGGATAGATAGATAGATATGTCCGTCATCCTTTCAGATATAGACATCTTATTCAAACATTTGGTCAATCGGTAGACTTATTTAGCATGAATATATATATATATATATATATATATATATATGTATTTTTATATGTGTGTATGTATTTTTATTTTTTTTGCATTCTATTCTAGGTGGCTAGTGGGAGCAATCCGTTCTGCCTCTAAATCACTCTAAAAATGCATCCACAAAAAACGCCAACGATACTTCATTTCCGTTCCGCATCCTGTATAGCAGTGGTCCCCAACCACCGGTCCGCAGACCGGTACTGGTACCGGGCCGCACAATAAAAAAAATAAAATAAAATAAAATAAAATAAAAAAAATAAAATATATATATATATATATATTTTTTTTTTTTTTTTTTTTTTTAATTAAATCTACATAAAAACAGACTATATACACTATATATCAATGTATATCAATACAGTCTGCAGGGATACAGTCCGTAAGCACACATGATTGTATTTCTTTACATAAAAATTTTTTTTTAAAAAATAAAAAAATAAATCACCCCCCGGTCCGCGGGACAAATTTTCAAGCGTTGACCGGTCCACAGCTACAAAAAGGTTGGGGACCACTGCTGTATAGTAACAACTGTAGAGACATTGTTATTGTAAGAGACAACACCGAGGAACTGTACAGGCGGCAGGATGGGGAAGGGGGTGGGTGGGTGGGTGGAAAGAACAGTGTAACTCGGCCTGTCGCCATCACGTCTCCACCTCATCGCTGCCACCACAGCCTGGGGGGGGCAATAGACTACAGACTCTGATTACATTGAACACATTGTTTATTAAAAAATAACCAAATAACAATACCTTATAATAAATAAAAATATTACAGAAATAAAGAAGCCTACAATTTTTGGTTGTGTTTTCCGCTCCATTTGCAGAATGGCGATATACGATATATATCTCGATATTTTTTCCGTAAAGTATAAACAAAAAAAAACAGTCCTAGTTACCTGAGATACTAAGTATGTCATTATTAGTAAGTCAATATTTTGACTTAGTAATTTGATGTTAGTTTGTCCAAATTGTCAGACAATCGCTTCTCTGATGTCTCCATCATTTCCAGAAGTCTCTTCTTTATCTGGACGTCGTCTTCTACTGCATTCAGCAACTTTGTCTCCATTGGAAGTTTTCGTTTTAGTCTGTCGTGCTTGTGGCTGTTGAGTTTTGCCTAGTGAAAAAAAAAAAAAAATGTTAAGGATTTTTACAAAATTACATTCAATAATCATGAATACTTTATTTGGGATTAACTAACTTTAGCACAGGTGTAAGATAGGGACATGTTATTTATAACATGTCAAATGGCCCTCAACGTCGGGAAACAATGTGTGTCAATAGAGCACTCCGAGGTATTTTAATTTTGACAGAAAAAAAAAACATTTAATGCAACTGCAGTTTTACTTAACTCAATATTATTTATTACAAGAAACTACTCAAAGCATTTTTAATACGACCCTATTTAAATACATCTAAAACAGCTGAACTTGAATATATGCTTGCCATCTTGACTTCTGATTCAAAAGCAAGTATTTTTGTCACACTGTTGTCAAACAATGATAATATTAAAACAAATGGGCAAAATATGATTCCCCATTGTTGAAAGTGGTCATCTGAGAACATTTGTAATTGCAGTGCAGTTCATATAAAAATGTTTTGATGCCCCAGATATACTGTACAACATCTATCTGCCTTTTAACAATATTACTTCCTAGCAATGAAGTTAGCGCCCACATACCTGGAGTAGAGCTCTTCTCTCTTTCACCACAGAAGATTGTGGATTGCTCCTATTGGAATATTGCTGCTCTTGTACATCATTTGGCATATCATTGTCTGTGACCAGGCTGTCAAGGGTGAATGGAGAATCTGAACTCCTGTGAGAGCTTGTGTCAATATCTGATGTTTCAATTCCAAATTGAATGGATGTAGTTGATGGAGAACCGCCCCAGGTCTGCTCGGATAGTTCGAAGTACAGCAAAACAACTCTACCGTAACTTCTTCTTCCACCTGCGTCGACTGCTTGTCTGTACTTTCCACGAATCGCTTTCACTTTTGTGCGGATAGTTGTTTTTGTGATGTCCTGTTTCCGATTCGAATTTGAATCGTGATTCTCACGTTGTGCGATTCAGAACCGATTCTCATTTTTAAAAAAAATCGATTTTTTTGTTTTTTTTGTTTTAAATGTATTTATTATTATTATATATTTTTTCTTTAAATTAATCAATCCAACAAAACAATACACAGCAATACCATAACAATGCAATCCAATTCCAAAACCAAACCCGACCCAGCAACACTCAGAACTGCAATAAACAGATCAATTGAGAGGAGATACAAACACGACACAGAACAAACCAAAAGTAGTGAAACAAAAATGATTATCAACAACAGTATCAATATTAGCGATAATTTCAACATAGCAGTGATTAAAAATCCCTCATTGACATTATCATTAGACATTTATAAAAATTAAAAAAAAAGAACAATAGTGTCACAGTGGCTTACACTTGCATCGCATCTCATAAGCTTGATAACACACTGTGTCCAATATTTTCAAAAAAATAAAATAAGTCATATTTTTGGTTCATTTAATAGTTAAAACAAATTTACATTATTGCAATAAAACATTGTCCTTTACAATTATAAAAGCTTTTTACAAAAATCTACTACTCTGCTTGCATGTCAGCAGACTGGGGTAGATCCTGCTGAAATCCTATGTATTGAATGAATAGAGAATCGTTTTGAATCGGGAAAAAATCGTTTTTGAATCGAGAATTGTGTTGAATTGAAGAAAAAAAAAAAAAAATTGATTTTGAATCGAATCGTGACCCCAAGAATCGATATTGAATCGAATCGTGGGACACCCAAAGATTCACAGCCCTAGTAAGAATGTCACCAGACTTGGACTGGCAAGTTTCCCAGTCAACACTTTGTTGAGTTTTGTTAACTTTAAACTCCAAAACGATGCTTAAAAGTAGCTCTACTTCTCTGTCAGTCCACATATATAATTATATAACCCGCCATTTGTGCTATTTGCCGCCTCCGGAAATGACGTTTTGGATGTTTCCGATTTGGCTAAATGGTCTTAAGTCCTAGGCTACAGCGCCCCCAGAATTTTGGCATGCGTGTGACACTCAGTGTATGCGTTTGCTTGGGGACAGAAATAGTTTTTTTAAATGCGCATGTGTGGCTGGAGATTTTGTTAAGACGTTAGTTTAGGCGGTGGCTCTTCATTGTTAAGGCGGCCGCCTTAATAACAAAACGATGCGGGAAACCATGTATATCCAGTGTTTCCCACACATTCATTTATTTGTGGCGGCCCGCTAGCTAACGCTTGCTAGCGTGGTAGCATTGCTTCATTTTTACAGGTGTTATAGGTAGATAGTAGTGATGGGTCCGGCAACACCGATGCATCGGCGCATGCGTCGAGCTCATAGAGCGAAACCCTGTGTCGGTGCGCGTACGGCTTTTAGAAAGTCACGTGACCGATCATGAGCTGTTTTGGTCACGTGACCGATACGCGAACTGTGTCGCACTGACGCCTCCTCTGTGCCCTGTGAACGGCTCTTTTCTACAGCCGGAGAAATAATAACTAAGAAGAGAAAACATCTAAAATTGAATACGTTGGAAAAACTGTTTTTTTTTTTTAATAAAAATGTGTAAAAAAATAATAATAATAATTTCCAGGTCCACAAGCATCCTCATTCCCAACACGTTCTCTTAGATTTCCATGTTATGATACATGTTCACATTATTTATTGACTGTATCTAAAAAAGACAAAAAATATATTTTTATTTAAATGAAGTTATGAAATAATCCTAAATTAAATACAATGACTTGGTTTATATTATTGTTTATACTAGGTCAGTGGTTCTCAACCTTTTTTCAGCAATGTACCCCCTGTGAATTTTTTTTTAATTCAAGTACCCCCTAATCAGAGCAAAGCATTTTTGGTTGAAAAAAAAAAGATGAAGTAAAATATAGCACTATGTCATCAGTTTCTGATTTATTAAATTGTATAACAGTGCAAAATATTGCTCATTTGTAGTGGTCTTTCTTGAACTATTTGGAAAAAATATATAAAAATAGCTAAAAACTTGTTGAAAAATAAACAAGTGATTCAATTATAAATAAAGATTTCTACACCTAGAAGTAATAATCAACTTAAAGTGCCCTCTTTGGGGATTGTATTAGAGCTCCATCTGGATTCATGAACTTAATTCTAAACATTTCTTCACAAAAAAAAAATCTTTAACATCAATATTTATGGAACATGTCCACAAAAAATCTAGCTGTCAACACTGAATATTGCATTGTTGCATTTCTTTTCACAGTTCTTTTTGACAGACATTTTAGTGACAAACCTGAGCTTGTGCTTCACGGAGTTTATGAACTTACATTCATATTTTGTTGAAGTATTATTCAATAAATATATTTATAAAGGATTTATGAATTGTTGCTATTTTTAGAATATTTTTTTTAAATCTCACGTACCCCTTGGCATACCTTCAAGTACCCCCAGGGGTACGCGTACCCCCATTTGAGAACCACTGTACTAGGTCATAAAATCAGTGTCAGTTGAGTCGGTCCATAGGTTGCCTGTAGGGATTTTTAATGTCCAGCAGATGTCAGTATTTAGTGACACAGTATCGACATAGTATCAATACAGTTTTGCAATTTGTCGAAACGCTTCATGAGGCCTCATCAACCCATCACTAGTAGATAGGTTATAGCTGCATCGCTCGCGGCTCGTCATATATTTAACGTTAATCCGCGATTTCACGAGCGTTTCACTGACGGTGAGCAGCCTGACGCTGCTTCATTAACACCGCCGCTCTTTGACTCGGGGGCCGGGCAGACGCACGTAGTAACAGTCACGTGTTTTCATACCGACGAGCTAACGTGTCCAGGTTATAACCCTGTTGTCAATAAACACACATGGACTGAAGCTAAATTGTCCACTGCAGCATGTGAATGCAATAAAAAGAATAAAATCTGAGCCAGCCAGCTGTTAAAATGTTGTCCAGGTTAATGTTTTGGCCATTAAAGGCCCTTCATTTCAAATTTCAACTGTGATCGGGCTTTAAACAGGTGGCTGACCTGTTCGGATGGGTGTAACTGCTACTGGTCAAATAATGTGAAATAGCATTTAATTTTACATGTATGCAATGCCATTTAAATGTAATTATAGATAATAATAATAATAATAAATACTGTGTAGTGTTGTAAATAGTCAACGGGAAGGATTTTAGTAAGATATAAGCCATGAGCACTACACAGCCAGAAAAAAACCTAAGCAGGACAAATAAAAATATTGGGGCAAGTAGATTTGAGAAGTCAGGCAAGTAGAAAAAAACCTTAACGTTGAACCCTGCATGTGTTGAGCTGCTGCCGCTTAAGGTTAGACGGCACTGTACATAGAGCGCTTCTGCTCGTTAGTAATAAATTCTAATGTTGGATGTTCACTCCTTCACACAGATGAGTATAGAAAAATATTTTCAATGGCCGAAAAGGGCTCGACAGGAGGAGGAGGAGGAGGAGGAGGTTGACTGACTGTGGCAGGACACCTCTGCCTCTGTTTCACTTCATGTTGCTGGTAAATAATATGGTTGTAGTAGTAGGCTAAAGTTAAATTATTTAGTATTCACTAGTTAAAGGGGCAGAGCTTTAAGAGACATTTTAGTTTTTATATTTTATAAGATATGTTTTTTGTAAGAACCACAATTAATAAATATATTTCAGTGAATCACAAATTGTTCCAATCTGTATATAAATATGTACATAAAATGTTGTAATTATATTCCAACTCTGCGTTCTTCTTGGTCATCGCCGCTGCCGCCGCCACCCCCCGCCGCCACCTCTCACCCCCCGACCACACCACCACAAATAGATGCCTGTCCTGTGGGAAACACTGATATCCATATATATATATATATATATATATATATATATATATATATATATATGTGTGTGTGTGTGTGTATGTCTCATAAGAATTGTGAATGAAAGGCAACATTTAAAAAAATAAAGTTTCTCTTTAAGAAAGCAATTTCATGCTGCAGTAAATTCATTATACATTTACTCAATGTTTTCAGAAGAAGACAACTATTTTCTGTACCAACACAGAAAAGCTGTTTTTTTTTTTAAGTCCAGCAAAGTAATTTGCATAAACTTCACATAAAATATATATATTTTTTTATAAGTACTATTTTAAGCAAGGCAGGTTTATTTATAGAGCATTATTCGTAGAAAAGGCAATTCAAAGTTCTTTACATAAAATGACAAGGCAAAAATAAAAATAAAAATACAATTTAAATTTAAATAATAAAATATAATCCTCATAAAAACAATCAATTCAAATTAAAATCAAAGAGTGTGGATAAAATATTTTAAGTTTTCATATGCACTATTAAAAAAAAACAATTCAGCCAGGAACATTGCCAATGTTGCGGCCTGTCTAACATCTTCTGGAAGACTATTCCAAATCGTATGAGTATAAAACTGAAACGCAGCTTTGCCATGTTTCGTTATGACTCTTAATATATTATAATAATTCTGATACACCTGTTTATGTTGAAAATATATTGATTGATTGATTGAAACTTTTATTAGTAGATTGCACAGTACAGTACATATTCCGTACAATTGACAACTAAATGGTAACACCCAAATAGGTTTTTCAACTTGTTCAAGTCGGGGTCCACGTTAATCAATTCATGGTACAAATATATACTATCAGTATAATACAGTCATCACACAAGTTAATCATCAGAGTATATACATTGAATTATTTACATTATTTACAATCGGAGGGGGTGGGGGTGTTTAGGTTGGGTTGCTATCAGCATACTTCAGTCATCAACAATTATATTATCTGAGAAATGGACATTGAAACAGTGTAGGTCTCACTTGGTAGGATATGTACAGCGAGCGGTGAACATAGTGAGCTCAGAAAGCATAAGAACAAGTATATACATTTCATTATTTACATTTGATTATTTACAATCCGGGGAGGTGGGATGTGGGGATATTCTGTTCGACGATGTGAATAGGAGCTTTCCATGCCTCCAAACTAAAATTACACCACCAGATGTCACTAACGCTTAACAGTACCAGAGAACTACTATCATGATTGGCAACACTAAATTGGCCCTAGTGTGTGAATGTTGTCTGTCTATCTGTGTTCGCCCTGCGATGAGGTGGCGACTTGTCCAGGGTGTACCCCGCCTACCGCCCGAATGCAGCTGAGATAGGCTCCAGCGACCCCCCGCGACACGCGGTAGAAAATGGATGGATAAATGGATACTTAGAACCACAAAACATTACTATTCATTACACTGTTTCAATGTCCATTTCTCAGATTATATAATTGTTGATGACTGAAGTGCCCCCCCCCTCCACAACCCACCCCCCGGATTGTAAATAATGTAAATAATTTAATGTATATACTCTGATGATTAACTTGTGTTGAGTTAAAGTTAAAGTACCGGTACCAATGGTGAAATTTGTCCTCTGTATTTGACCCATCCCCTTGTTCACCTCCTGGGAGGTGAGGAGAGCAGTGGGCAGCAGCGGTGCCGCGACCGGTAATCGTTTTTGGTGATTTAACCCCCAAATCCAACCCTTGATGCTGAGTGCCAAGCACGGAGGTAATGGGTCCCATTTTTTTGATGACTGTATTATGCTGATAGTATATATTTGTACCATGAATTGATTAACGTGGACCCCGACTTAAACAAGTTGAAAAACTTATTTGGGTGTTACCACTTAGTGGTCAATTGTACGGAATATGTACTGAACTGTGCAATCTACTAAAAGAAGTCTCAATCAATGTAACATAAGAAACCTGATACAATTCATTAAACTACCTTAAGCTATATTCATACAACGCTACACAATAATTGTTGAGTCTTACCTTTAAATGAGCTTCTTCAGCCATCACCTGTTTGTTGTGTTGTTAGCAGGTTAGCATCCAGCTACCAGGCAAACAAGCATTCTGTATCAAAACAATGGCATATTTGATGAATATTGAATACTACATTAAACAGAAAACAAATTAAATACCTCATTAAGGATTTGAGGGGGGGTCTTACAAATCTTGACTGGTCCACTTGAGCACACTAGACTTTCCACGACGAATCCAATCCAAGATGGCGCATACACTTTACAACATGAGTAAACGATAATGTTGGTTATGTAAGTATATTACAAATTTGTTACAATTGCATTGTTTGAATGTCACCGGCGAAGTAACAGCTACATTTACCAGCTATTCTCGAAGTTAGTGATCAAATAAGTTCTCTCTCCACAGTGGTTCCACCATATTCGGACAATGAGGTGGCCGAGTGTCATTGAAGGCGACACAAGTTTGTACACCTGAATGCTGTTATCTGATTACCTGTTAGCTGCCTAGGCCCGGGGTCGGCAACCCAAAATGGTGAAAAGGCCATATTGGATCAAAAATACAAAAAAATTAAAAGCCTTATTACATACAGATAGTGTGTCATGAGATATAAATTGAATTAAGAGGACTTAAAGGAAACTAAATGCTCTCAAATATACCTACAAATGAGGCATAATGATGCAGTATGTACATAGAGCTAGCCTAAATAGCACGTTAGCATCGATTAGCTTGCAGTCATGCAGTGACCAAATATGTCTGATTGGCACTCCACACAAGTCAATAACATCAACAAAACTCACCTTTGTGCACAACGTTAAAAGTTTGGTGGACAAAATGAGACAGAAACAGAAGTGGCATAAAACACGTTCTAGAAAGTCGGAGAAAGTTATTCATGTAACAACTATGGTGAGTTCATGGACCGCCAAAATTAGTAGTACAAAATCGTGCTCGCCAAATACTCGAATCAGTGAAGCCTGTTTAATATAAACAGTGGGCTTTATAACAATTAGGGAGGTTTGTGTCATGTTTGTCCTCCTACAGAAACCATATTAAAACAAAAAAATATATTTTTTCCCCCTCATCTTTTTTTTCATTTTTCATACATTTTTGAAAAAGCTCCAGAGAGCCACTAGGGCGGCGCTAAAGAGCCGCGGGTTGCCGACCCCCGGCCGAGGGTGTTCCATATGGGTACCCGGATGTTGAATGGCCCTGGGCTGGACCCACCCGAAAACATTGCCAGTTTTATATGTACACCACTGTAATGTATATACCTATTATGTTAATAAAATAAAATTGAAATATAGACGTTCAAACAAAAATCAGAATGACAGGGACTATTTTAAGTGAGTTAGGATGAAATATTGTAATCGTCATTTCCGGTAAATCCTTCTTCAATGGCACTCGCGCCCTCGGCGTGTTAATTACGGAAGTGGGCCAATTAGGCGAGTAATAGGTTGAGTCTTTTCAAACGTATGCTCTCCTTTCAGCAGCCATGAAGCTCGCAGTTGTTGTTCTTGTCCTCCTCTGCAACAGCTGGAGATGTTTAGGCTCGTCTCACCATAAAGAGTCATGTCGCCATCCTCCATCCCAGTGGTGTCGCTCTTTGGAGATTGCTATCGAGTGTAAGGTGAGTGGAGTGATTCATTTATTTAAGTCTAATCCATATCTCGCATCAAAAAGTAAAAAAAAAAAAATATATATATGTATATATGTATTAGGAAATTATATATATATATATATATATATATATATATATATATATATATATAAGTATTAATATATACATATATTAGGGCTGCAACAACTAATCGATTATAAAAATAGTTGGCGATTAAATTAGTCATCGATTCGTTGGATCTATGCTATGCGCATGTGCAGAGGCATTTTTTTTATTTAAAAAAATATGTATTTATTTATTTTAATTTTATTTATAAACTGCAACATGTACAAACAGCTGAGAAACAATAATCAAAATATGTATGGTGCCAGTATGTTTTTTTTCCAATAAAATACTGGAAAGGATAGAAATGTAGTTTGTCTCTTTTATCCGCTTATTAATCGAAGTAATAATCAACAGATTAATCGATTATCAAATTAATCGTTAGTTGCATCCCTAATATATATATATATGTATATATATATATATATATATATGTGTGTGTGTATATATGTATATGTATATATATATATATATGTGTGTGTGTGTGTGTATATATATATATATATATATATATATATATATATATATATATATGTACGTGTGTGTATTTATGTGTATATACACGTATGTATGTATGTATGTATGTATAGATATATATGAATATATGTATACAGGTGTATATATATATGTGTATATGTGTGTGTGTATCTATATATGTACGTGTGTGTGTGTATATATGTCTATATACACATGTGTATATATATTAGGGCTGCAACTAACAACTAATTTGATAATCGATTATTACTTTGATTAATCAATTAATAATCTGATAAAAGAGACAAACTACATTTCTATCCTTTCCAGTATTTTATTGAGAAAAAAAACAGCTTACTGGCACCATACTTATTTTGATTATTGCCTCACAATACGAAGGTCCTGAGTAGTCTTGAGTTCAATCCCGGGCTCGGGATCTTTCTGTGTGGAGTTTGCATGTCCTCCCCGTGACTGCGTGGGTTCCCCCCGGGTACTCCGGCTTCCTCCCACCTCCAAAGACATGCACCTGGGGATAGGTTGATTGGAAACACTAAATTGGCCCTAGTGTGTGGATGTGAGTGTGAATGTTGTCTGTCTATCTGTGTTGGCCCTGCGATGAGGTGGCGACTTGTCCAGGGTGTACCCCGCCTTCCGCCCGATTGTAGCTGAGATAGGCTCCAGCGCCCCCCGCGACCCCAAAGGGAATAAGCGGTAGAAAATGGATGGATGGGTTTCTCAGCTGTTTGTAAATGTTGCAGTTTATAAATAAAGGTTTATAAAAAAATCAAATCAAATAAAAAGTAGCCTCTGCGCATAGCATAGATCCAACGAATCGATGACTAAATTAATTGCCAACTGTTTTTATAATCGATTTTAATCGATTAGTTGTTGCAGCCCTTATATATATATATATATATATATATATATATTAGTTTTGAAAATTTTAAGTATCAAAAGGGCCCACCGCATGCTTTAATTTTTCAGTGTGTGGCCCTTAGTGGAAAAAGTTTGGACACCCCTGCTTTAGAGTACCAAAAAACCTTCTTTTTGTAATTAAGAGTCATGCCTAGATAATAAGGACCAGTGGTTCCTCATGTGACCCCTTCTGGCCTAAATATTAAACCCTTAAATTAGATTTGACTTCCATGAATGTTTGGTTTTGTTCTGTCCTGTTAGTCTATTGACCCGCATAATAAGCGCCATTGGCCTAAATCGGTACCAAAATGTGTCCTCTGGAAATGCCCCATTAAATGAAGTGTGACATTTTTTTTTGTATTAAGTAAAGTTTCCTACACATTTATGTGGTTTTATATTTATTTATTACAGTTGAAAGGATAATAGCATTTCTTGCCTGCCCTTGCTTTGTGAAATTGTTCTTTACCATAAAATCTAATGGTTGAAGTCCCAGGTGTCAAACACAAGGACCGGGGGCCAGATCTAGTCTGCACATCATTTTATATGACTTGCAAAAGCCTGGAAATAATGTGTCATAAAATTACTTTTTCTTTTCTTACTAAATATATTTATTCTTTAAATTTTGACAGAAACAATACATTTAATGCATGCAATTGCACAACTTTTCAACGTTATGATCAAATAATTGTCACAAATGTATGTTTATCATACATTCTAAACATTTTTTGTTAAAATAAAATAAATACTTAAATATCTGCTTGACTTATGATTTCAAAGCAGGGTATTCATTAAATTGTACACTGTAAATTGACAATAGATTTTGGGGTTAAAAAAACAACTGACAGCTTGGTTGCCCGAATTTAACCCTAAAAAAACAACAACAAAAACGTTATATTTTTCTATTTACAGTAATACATTGTAAAAACAACAACCCTCGATTTTTGTGTAAAAAAAAACAAAAACCTGGCTGCTTGGTTGCCATAATTTTACTGCAAAAAAGAGTGGTACTGTTTTTCATTTTCAGTAATATGCTGTAAAAAACAAAAATACAGTGAAAATTCTGACATCAGAGCTGACAGTTTTTTATATTGTTAAAACAGTGATACTGTTTTTCCATTTACAGTAATTTGTTGTAAAAAAAAAAAAAAACACTGTCAATTTTACTGTAAAATCCCAGCTCATGAGCTGCAAGTTTTTTTATTGTAAAATCTACAGATTTAGTCAAATTATATAAAGAAATGTATAGCACTCAAATGCATAGGCAATTGTGTAATATCATGGGGCGCATCTGTATACATTTCTGTTGATAAATTATTCACTGTTACAAGCAGCCCTCAAAACAAGTATACACCCCTGATTGAAGTCATTTAGAAGTGGTTATATTTTTTATATCTTTGTGCTCGTCCCAATTTCAACTATTTACATTTTTTTTAGTTTAGTCCCTGAGTGTTTAAACACTCCTGTTAACTTACCTAACTAAGTGTAGAGCTGCTATACAGTGTACACATTCTGTGGTCAAGTTTTACTGTGGCAGATGGTCCTGACTCTGCAAGGTCAAATCAAATTTTCCGTTTCAGCTTCTGGTACAATAATTTGTCAAAACTGAATAAATTAAATAAACTCAATGTGATGATTCCCCCCCCCCCCCCATGTTATGTACTGTAGGTGCAGAAGCAATGCATGGAGCTAAGTGCTATGCGTCCTAACGATGCGGTTCCTCGGGTGTCTGTCACGTTGTACTATGAGAGTCTGTGTCCAGCCTGCAGAGTCTTCCTCACTCAGCAGCTTTTCCCCACCTGGACTATGCTGCAGGACATTATGCGGGTCACACTGGTCCCGTATGGAAACGCTAAGGTGCGCTCATTACTTGCAAGCAAGAAGTTCTTAAGTGGTCAAACATAACATTTTTACTTATTGTTGCTCAGGAGCTGTTGACAGGCAACACTACCTTCACCTGCCAGCATGGAGAGCCGGAATGCCGCGGAAATATGATTGAGGTTTGCAGTGTGTTGAACGTTTCTTTTAATCAATCAATCAATCATTCGTTTGTTACCTCAGGCCTGCATCCTGCACTTGTCGGACCACGCAGCTTTCCAGACCATCTTCTGCATGGAATCGGCTGCCGATGTTCTCAGCGCAGCGCAGCCAGTGAGTAGTGCGAAATGCATGGCAGTAGATACTAGGGCTGCAACTAACGATTATTTTCATAGTCGATTAGTCAGCGATTATTTTAACTAGAGATGTCCGATAATGGCTTTTTTGCCGATATTCCGATACTGTCCAACTCTTAATTACCCATTCCGATATCAACCGATTCCGATATATACAGTCGTGGAATTAACACATTATTATACCTAATTTTGTTGTGATGCCCCGCTGGATGCATTAAACAATGTAACAAGGTTTTCCAAAATAAATCAACTCAAGTTATGGAAAAAAATGCCAACATGGCACTGCCATACTTATTATTGAAGTCACAAAGTGCTTTTTTTTTTAACATGCCTCAAAACAGCAGCTTGGAATTTGGGACAAGGAGGTTGAGGTGGGAGGGCGGTGTTGAGGTTGGGAGGGGAGGGGTAGTGTATATTGTAGTGTCCCGGAAGATTTAGTGCTGCAAGGGGTTCTGGGTATTTGTTCTGTTGTGTTTGTTGTATTACGGTGCGGCTGTTCTCCCGAAATGTGTTTGTCATTCCTGTTTGGTGTGGGTTCACAGTGTGGCGCATATTTGTAACAGTGTTAAAGTTGTTTATACGGCCACCCTCGGTGTGACCTGTATGGCTGTTGACCAAGTATGCGTTGCATTCACTTGTGTGTGTGAAAAGCCGTAGATATTGATTGGGCCGGCACACACTTTTATTGGCGCTCTGTACTTCTCCCTATGTCCGTGTACAGCGGCGTTTAAAAAAGTCATACATTTTACTTTTGAAACCGATACTGATCATTTTGAAACCGATACCGATAATTTCCGATATTACATTTTAAAGCATTTATCGGCCGATAATATCGGCAGTCCGATATTATTGGACATCCCTAATCTTAACGATTAGTCGACTACTCGGTTAATAAAGCATACACATATTTAATGGCTCTAATTTTTCCATCGACTTCTAAATGCAGCCTAAGTTATTTTAGGCATGTGCTTACCAACAACAAAGATGAGTAATTCACTCATAAATATTTATTTATACTGTAGTTGTGCTGCTCATTCAGCAGTTACAAAAAAAAAGAAAAGGAAAGGCCATGTGCTAAAAAACGCTTAACCTTGTTTATGTATTTTTTTTAAAAACTGTTAAAATAGCAGCAATGAAAACACACATAACACAAAATCTAACTTCTTCAAAAAGAAAAGCATTTTGTGATGTTTAAAAAGCATATTGACTATTGATTAACTCTTGGCGGTTTTAGCCCTCTAATAGACTCAATGTGTAGACTTCTATATTTAAATAATTCTTGAAATGTTAGCTATTTAAGAGATTGTATGTTTAAGCTTATGATACCTCCGCATTGGTGCCTGCCTGTGCGTGCACGCACGTATAAAGTGCCTTTTTTACGGCATTGCAAATTGACGCTGCTTTAAAAAATACTAAAATTGATGTAGACTAAGTTTAGCTGGATGACTTTGGCTAAAATGTTAGTCATTTTTCACACAACTTCGTCTCATTCTTGTTAGCTAGCTAGCAAGGTAGAAGCTAACACTCTTAAGTAAGTACCAATGATTGTCACACACACACACTAGGTGTGGCGAAATGATTCTCTGCATTTGACCCATCACCCTTGATCACCCCCTGGGAGGTGAGGGGAGCAGTGGGCAGCAGCGGTGGCCGCCCCCGGGAATCATTTTTGGTGATTTAACCCCCAATTCCAACCCTTGATGCTGAGTGCCAAGCAGGGAGGTAATGGGTCCCATTTTTATAGTCTTTGGGATGACTCGGCCGGGGTTTGAACTCACAACCTACCGATCTCAGGGCGGACACTCTGTACCAAGGTTTAGACCGCATCCTCCCTCCAAATGTCCGACATCATGCCTTCACTTTAAATGCTTGCGTTTCCCAGATGTACTGCCATAAAAATAAGGTCCGCTTTGCAAAATGAGAGGTTTTCGTCTTTTTAACAAGAATAAGAGGAAATATCCTCACACTTAACATGTTATCACTGACAATGTTTTTGCGAGTGACTTACTTCCGGCCGGAAAACATGAGTGATGACGTCAAGACTATTGTCGACAAATATGATTGTCTGCACTGCAAAAAGGCAGTGTTCAAAAACAACAAACAAAAATAAGGGGTATTTTACTTGAACTAAGCAAAATTATCTGCCAATAGAACAAGAAAATTTGGCTTGTCAAGACTTTCCAAAACAAGTAAAATTAGCTAACTTCAATGAACCCAAAATACCTTAAAATAAGTATATTCTCACTAATAACAAGTGCACTTTTCTTGGTAGAAACAAAAAGAGACGTTTTTGCTCAATATGTTGAAAAATATTCTTAAATTAAGTAAGTGCTAGTGCCATTATCTTGACATAATGATATGCGCTCGGCATTACATTTCTTGAAACCAGCAAACTTATACTAAAAACTGATTTATTGTTCTTAATGGAAAGGCAACAAGGCAACCGCTTGTTACTCTCGGGGTCTACTAGCCGCTCAGGCAAATCATATTGTCTAAAAATGCATTTTCCCATCGATAACATGACATCATCAGGCCAAGTACGTGCTCTTTCAGTCAATTAGTGCGCATATATACAACCCGGGCCCCGGCCAAAAAAAATTTAATTGTAATTTTGAAGAATTCATCTGAATGTGCATGAACTATTTCTGTTCAAAATAGTTTGAAATGTCACATGTGAAATGTTTAAATATTAACTGTCAGTTTATTGTACTGTGCCAACTTTACTACTTTGAGTACGTATTTTCTATTGTTTCATTGAAAATAAAACAGCAAAGTCCATTTGGCTGTCATCTGTTTTAATTTGACAAAATTGTGTCTAAGTCATGATTTTTTTTCTTCATGCTTGAAATAAGAAATTATTACTTTAAAAAAGTAGTTTTATACTTGTGAGTGTTGATGACACAGCTTTGCAACAGTTGATATTCTAGTTTCAAGCATGTTTTACTCAATATAGGTCATAACATCTCAGCTACAAGCTGTAATATCTTACTGAGATAATTTAGGACCAAAACCCTTAAAACACTTTAACATACAATCTGCTTAGTGAGAGGAATTATTTTATCAGACAGAAAATAAGCAAATATCACCCTTATTTGAGATATTTAATCTTACTTAGATATCAGTTTTTGCAGTGTGTGACAAATTTTATTGTCGACTAATGCTTGCAGCCCTAGTAGAGATACCCACAATGTATACAGTTGTTTTGATACGGTATGCAGTATCAGAAAAGTGTGTATTCTACCAGGAAGGTAGCAAGATAATTGGGTTTTGACTACAGTGTGTCATTGTCTGGGACTGCACGAGTACTGCCGGGACAGGGGAATTGCGGTTCACTGATTTAAACATGTACTTTGACTATCGATCCCGGTCCCTTTTAGAAAAATGGGACGCATAGAAGTTTTCCACTCAGCACAAACGCGATTTATTGTTTTCCGTAACATCTCAGTAAATTTTAAGGTACAAGTGAGTACAAAAATAGTTTTGACAACAGCATAGTCTGGTGCTGCATGAATGCCGTCGTCACTGGAGAGCTGCGGTTCAGGCATACACGGCAAAAACTGAAATCTAAGTAAGATTAAATATCTCAAATAAGGGTGATATTTGCTTATTTTCTGTCTGATAAAATAATTCCTCTCACTAAGCAGATTGTATGTTAAAGTGTTTTAAGGGTTTTGGTCCTAAATGATCTCAGTAAGATATTACAGCTTGTTGCTGATATTTTATGACCTATATTGAGTAAAACATGCTTGAAACTAGAATGTCAACTGTTGCAAAGCTGTGTCATCAACACTCACAAGTATAAAACTACTTTTTAAAAGTAATAATTTCTTACTTCAAGCATGAAAAAAAAATCATGATGCCGAGCGCATATCATTATGTCATACTTGCCAACCCTCCCGGAGACTCCCGAAATTCAGCGCCTCTCCCGAAAACCTCCCGGGACAAATTTTCTCCCGAAAATCTCCCGAAATTCAGGCGGACTCAGGTCCATGAGGACCTGAGTCCGCTAACCCACAATATAAACAGCATACCTGCCCAATCACGTTATAACTGTAGAATGATCGAGGGCGAGTTCTTGGTTTCTTATGTGGGTTTATTGTTAGGCAGTTTCATTAACGTCCTTCCAGCGCGGTAACAACACACAACAACAGCAAGTCACGTTTTTGTCTACCGTAAAGCAGTTCGTCTGCCGTAAACAGCAATGTTGTGACACTCTTAAACAGGACAATACTGCCATCTAGTGCATTTGATGAAAGCACTTTTGTGCGTGCCACACATCAATGCATCATCAGAGAGGGTGTTCAGCATGGTTCGAAAAATAGTGACAGAGAATAGAACAAGGATGGACAATTCAACCCTTAACTCAACAATGAGTAGATGAGTGTTATGTGTGTGTATATGTGTAAATAAATGAACACTGAAATTTAAGTATTTATTTTATTTATATATATATATATATATATATATATATAATAAAATACATATATATACGTGTGTATATATATATATATATATATATATATATAATAAAATACATATATATATATACACGTGTGTGTGTGTATATATATATATAGCTAGAATTCACTGAACGTCAAGTATTTCTTATATATATCTATATCTATATATATATATAGATATATATATGAAATACTTGACTTGGTGAATTCTAGCTGTAAATATACTCCTCCCCTTTTAGCCACGCCCCCAACCGCACCCCCGTCCCACCCCGACCACCCTCCTCCCCCCACCTCCCGAAATCGGAGGTGTCAAGGTTGGCAAGTATGCATTATGTCAAGATAATGGCACTAGCATGTACTTAATTTAAGAATATTTTTCCACATATTGAGCAAAAAGGTCTCTTTTTTTTTTTTTTTTTCTACCAAGAAAAGTGCACCTATTAGTGAGAATATTCTTATTTTAAGGTATTTTTGGGTTCATTGAGGTTAGCTAGTTTTACTTGTTTTGGAAAGTCTTGACAAGCCGAATTTTCTTGTTCTATTGGCAGATAATTTTGCTTAATTCAAGTAAAATACCCCTAATTTTTGTATTTTTTTTTAACACTGACTTTTTGCAGTGTATACAGAAAGTGGTTATTCATGCATGTGTGCTATTTGTTTTGTTTGCCACTCGGAGAGTTTTGAGTAAAGCGTGTTCTCCATGTTGTCACAGTGCCTTCACATGCACGCTCCCTCCATCTCCTGGGCCACTGTGGACTCCTGCGTGAGGGGAGGTCTCGGCCGCAAACTGATGCACGCCAATGCTGCCATGACCAGAGCGCTCAGCCCCGCCCACACGCATGTCCCGTGGGTCACCTTCAATGGGGTAAAAAAAACTAAACTGTGTTTGTAGTTATTTGTTAGTGCAGCATTTCTCTCACCCTGCTGATTTTGGCATTTGCAGCATTTTTATGAAACTGTTTGTCATTCTTCATAAATAACATTTAAAAAATAATATTTAGGATGTTCTGATTTGGGTTTTATGCTGCAGATGCTGGTGGTTGATGGATCGGTACAGCCTTAATGAATATAACTGCATAGCATTTCCTGCAAACAATGTTCTACTGAAGTTGCTGCTTTTGATCCATCCCATCCAACCTTTGCGTAATTTACAATAATTCCACAAGGGGGAGTCAAAGGATAGGATAGCCCAGAGCCGTGTGTAGAGAGAGTATGGCCAACAATGTGCAAAGTTATAAATAAATGATAAATGGGTTATACTTGTATAGCGCTTTTCTACCTTCAAGGTACTCAAAGCGCTTTGACAGTATTTCCACATTCACCCATTCACACACACATTCACACACTGATGGCGGGAGCTGCCATGCAAAGCGCTAACCAGCACCCATCAGGAGCAAGGGTGAAGTGTCTTGCCCAAGGACACAATGGGCGTGACTAGGATAAGACAAAATAATAAAAAAATGTATTAAAAAAAAATACCTAAGACCTTGTTTACATTGTTTTGTTCATGTAAATATTGTTTTGTACCATATTGTGTACAGATTCTAAACTGTAATGCAGTTTTTGTTGTATTTCCATTTTTCCGCATTATTCGATATTTTGATTGATGTCAGCCATTTTGGGCCAAAGTGTTCTTTGTTTTATTTTATTTTTTACTTCCTCTTATAACACAGTATCTACTGAATTTTTTAATGTATAAAACATCATTGTTTAGCAAAATGTGCCATGTGTATGTTCAATTGTACAGGTTGCTATTCACTTATTTTGAAGCGTTTTTAAAAAAATGTTTTGTATGTTTCATGGTTTAAATTCAAATTAAAGTATACCTATGCTAAAATACTTGTCTCAAATGTTAGGTATATGTATTAATGTCAATTTGTGAGAGAGATTCTGTTTCCAGAATGAATGTAAATACATTTACAAGAAAAACCAGCTGCATAAGATTTTCGTTTTTTTGTGATTCCTATTTCTATACATTTATGGCTCTAAAAAAAAAAACCGGCAGGATATTTTGCGGAGAACTTTTAACCTAATGTCCACAATGGCATTGTCTATGCAAAAAAAGAGTAGTAAATAATAATAAATGGGTTGTACTTGTATAGCGCTTTTCTACCTTCAAAGTACTCAAAGCGCTTTGACACTACTTCCACATTTACCCATTCACACACTGATGGAGGGAGCTGCCATGCAAGGCGCTAACCAGCACCCATCAGGAGCAAGGGTGAAGTGTCTTGCTCAGGACACAACGGACATGACGAGGTTGGTACTAGGCGGGGATTGAACCAGGGACCCTCGGGTCGCGCACGACCATTCTTCCACTGCGCCACGCCCAGACGTGGGAACGAAAATCACTTTCTAGCCACTTTTTCCTGGTTCACCTTATGGCCTACAAACATGGCGCCCTGTAGTCACGTGAGAGGGGCTTTTGACCAATCATTGAAGACATCGTCTGGCCGTACTCACTTGACTACAGGACGCCATGTTTGCTCCCAACTTTGATACAGAGTTGGCCATACTCTCGCTATACACGGCTCTGGGATGGCCCCACAACTGTAATTAATGAAAGAAATATTGATTATAGTCCACTCATAAATCATTCAACTCTTTTGACAGGAATACAAGGAAGATCATGAAGACCAGGCCATGACCTCCCTCTTCCATTTGGTCTGCCAACTGTACAAGGTGAGTAAATGGTGCTTTATTTTACACCGCTTCAATAGTGCGGGGGTCAGCAACCCGCGGCTCTCGAGCCGCATGCGGCTCTTAGTGCCGCCCTAGTGGCTCCCTGGAGCATTTTTTAAAAAAGGATTGAAAACGGAAAAGGATGGGGTAAATATTTTTTGTTTTGTTTTAGTATGTTTTTTGTTTGAGGACAAACATGACACAAACCTTCCCAATTGTTAGAAAGCCCACTGTTTATTATTTTTGTGTTTATGCTTGTATTTGGTGAACATCGTTTTGTCCTACTAATTTTGGCGGTTCTTGAACTCACCAGTGTGGACTGTGACGCTCCTTCCACTCCTTCTTTGTCTCATTTTGTCCACCAAAAGTTTCATGCCGTGCGTTAATGCACAAAAGTGTGCTTTGTTGATGTTATTGACTTGTTGGAGTGCTAATCAGGCATATTTGCTCAATGCTAACATGCTATTTAGGCTAGCTGTATGCACATATTGCCTCATTTGTAGGTATATTTGCGCTGATTTAAAATTCTTTACTTTTATCCTCTTTGTATGTAATTTAGTTTTGCATGTCTCAGTACACATCATCAGTATGTAATATTGGCTGCATTTCCGATAGTTGTTTGTGTGCCATGTTGTTCCAGACCACAGCAAAAATTACCAAGCTTGCTAAAGATTATAATAACAGCATGCCGTTTCCTTTAACTTGGACACACACATCTATACCTTTTGCCATTAAAAGCCAGTAATTTCCAGGACTTATCTCACCCTCTGAGTAGCCTGTGATTTACTAATGGTTTCTAATGTTGTAAAAATGTGTAGAATAAATATTACATTTCAACATTTCTGTCAACGAAGATTTGCTTCAGCCTGCGACACATAGTCATTTTGATAGTAGGCTATTATAGCTAATATAGACACTTACATCATGTGTTGCCTTCATTATAAGACTTACATACGGCTTTTCATTTTTTGAGGCTCCAGACAGATTAGTTTTTTGTATTTTTGGTCCAATATGGCTCTTTCAACCTTTTGGGTTGCCGACCCCTGCAATAGTGCATGAAGTACTGTGGACAGGCCAAAATG
The DNA here is from genome assembly GCF_033978685.3 of Nerophis lumbriciformis. Classification (NCBI taxonomy): domain Eukaryota; kingdom Metazoa; phylum Chordata; class Actinopteri; order Syngnathiformes; family Syngnathidae; genus Nerophis; species Nerophis lumbriciformis. The sequence continues at coordinate 18,567,983 of NC_084561.2, read as the reverse complement.
ATCATGCTGTGTTTGTGCCATAGCTTGATCAAAACTGCAAATAATAACCAGGGGTCTACAACCTTTTTTCACAAAATATAAATGGCTGGGTGCTACTTGTATGCTTATTTGTATTGCTATGTCAAACCAAACAAAGGGGTTGCGCTTGTTTTGCCAGAGCAATAACAAAATGTTGGTATCCACAACTCACATTTTGTATTAAATGTTTGTTAATTTCAGCTTGCATTTACTTTTGTGCAGGGATTTTTTTAAATCTCTCTTTAAACTTTTTTGACAAAAAGAAAATATTTTGTGTTTTATGACTGACAACAAATACATTTGACTTTTTTTAGGAAGCAGATCTCCACTCAAAACGCTGCGGTTTTATTGTCTTGATATATTGAATGAAAAGTTACAATAAAATGTGTGAATTAAACAGTTTTAAAACAATACTGAGATTTTAAAGGGGAACTGCATTTTATTTTGTTTATTCACAGTCGTTATGTGGGACAAGCACATAAGTCTTAATTTTTCTGTGAATTCTAACTCGTAAATAAACGCTAGCAAGAGTCAGCTAACAATGGAGGTCAAGGAATTTGCTGTATTTTGCCCATAAAGCGTTCAAGAAACATCCAAAAACTTCCAGCAATGTTTTATATAAATAATTCACCCCCATACAATATCCTACCCTAATACCCTACTGTGCAATATTACCCTTCGAGTGCAATACATCTGACACTGATTGTTATTTATTATTCCGGTACTCTTGTCTTGCTCTGTATATTGTACTGTATTTTGTATATTGTACAAGATTGCTTATTATTTGTATTGGATAATAGTCAGTTTATTTCAATTCTTAGTTTTATCTTGATTACCTCTTGTGTAATTTATTTTCATCCCAATTTTGTTCCCACTACCGCGCAGTTGGAGTCCTTAATCTCGTTATATGCAAATATAATGACAATAAAGTCAATTCTATTCTATTCTATTATACACATGCTGAAAGTATATATGTAATGTAGTAACAGGCACTTTCATAATATAATGTATTTTACTCATTTTTAGCTTACGGCGGCGCATTAATTACAAAGAGTCATCACGTTTGCTATTTCCTTCAACAACAACTAATCATGACAAACTTCATGAGAGCCAAGATCGACTACTTTGGGACAAACAATGATCCAGAACCTTATATTTTTGAGCCCGAATATAAGGAGGATGAGCTACAAGTTTTAGAAGCTAAATGATAAGCAGATCCTGCAAATAGAAGTATTCCTAAGTGCTAAACACGAAATACAAAGTAGGAACATAATAAAACAATCGACTACTGCTCGCACTGGGATGCCGACTGACGGGATGTTTATATCTTCCCTTTAAATGACTCATTGATCATAATTCTCATGCTTGTAAGAAAAAAAGGTGGGCGCAAACTAGCATCTTTTTGCATCTTTCTCGCCATCTCCGAGTCAAAGTTGACCAACTTCTCATTCTCTGTCAATTATTTCACAATACAAGTGAAAGGCATGATTTATAATCGAGAATTAACTTTTACCGACTCAGAGGCGATACAGCAGCTCATTGGCACAGTATGTCGATAGCTGCATAAGTTACGACACCACTGAAGGTAGTCCTCAGTGTTAGCGCTAATACTTGCTTAATAGGCAGGTTAAGACATGTAAATGGAGTATTGTTGGTGGTTTTTGGATGTTTTTTTAGAAGGTTTTATGGGCGCCAAAAAGTTCAATTTTGGTCTCATCACTCCAAATTACTTTGTTCCAGAAGTTTTGAGGCTTGTCTCTGTGCTGTTTGGCGTAATTTAAGCGGGATTCTTTGTGACATTTGCGCAGAAATGGCTTTCTTCTGGCCACTTGACCATGCAGCCCATTTTTCTTCAAGTGCCTCCTTATTAAGAGCACCTTGAAACAGCCACACCACAATTTTTCAGAGAGTCCTGTATTTCAGCTGAAGTTATTTGTGGATTTTTCTTTGCATCTCAAACAATTTTCCTGGCAGTTGTGGCTAAAATCTTTGCTGGTCTACCTGAATCCCTCATTTCCTACTTCTTAATCAGCGTTTGAACACTACTGATTGGCATTCTCAATTCCTTGGATTTCTTTTTATACCCCTTTTCTGTTTTATGCAGTTCAATTACCTTTTCTCGCAGATCCTTTGACAATTCTTTTGCCTTCCCCATGACTCAGAATCCAGAAACATCTGTGCAGCACTGGATGAAAGATGCAATGGTCTGTCAGAAGCCCAGAAACTCACTGACCTTTTATACACACACATTAATTACAAACAAACAGGTCACAGGTGAGGATTGGAACCTTGATTAGCCATTCAAACCTGTTTGTGTCAACTTTTCTGCATGTTATCAGATCAAAGTCACTGAGGTATGTAAACTTCTGATCAGGGTCGTTTGGGTACTTTCTTTTGTCATTTTGATTTAAAAAGAGTAAACACAGTTGTTTGTCAATAAATAGCTTCAGACAACCATTAAGCATGAGTGGAAGAAAGGTTTTTGTGTTATCATTCATATTCTCTGAAGAATGGTCAAGAAATCATAAATTCTCCCAGGGTATGTAAACTTATGAGCACAACTGTAGATTACTCCTGTTAGTTGCATTATTAGCCACCTTGTATTTACCGTATAATATGTATTGTGTACAGCTCTACTAATGGACATTGGAGTGTTACTTTCAAAGGCAAAATTAAAGTATTGCTAGACTAGGGACTAGAATAGGGACTTTATTGTATTATATGTATAGTACATGTTCCAAAAAGAAAAACGCACAAAACACAGTATATTTAAATATACTAAATGTAAAAAAGGGAATAAATATTCAAAATGATCTAGTTTGGTTACGCCATCATGAGCGCAACACAAGGTTGTAAAAGTTTCAACTACAATTCTAAATAAGATATCAAAAGCAAACTGAAATCAAATACACACAGCTTAAAGATTGATCAATACCTATTTACGATGATTTATCAAAATATAAAATAAATATACCTGAACAGAACGCTCATGATGGTTACACCAAAAAGTAACGCTATGAATCCAAGTTTTTGGGGCATTTTTATGCTATTTCCAAGCATCTCCTTTTTATTGTCGTTGATTTTAAATGGTCAAACTAATGCATATTATATATGCATGCCCTAGTAAACAAAAAAAAAAGTCATATTTATTTTGATTGTTACATTTTGAAGTACATTTGTGCAGGTGGGTGCGAATGTACCCATTACCAGAGCTGTACACTATTAGAATGCATAAAAAAACAATACCTGGTTCTTGTCTTACACAAGGATTGTGAATGATGGGCATAATTCCAAAAAAGTGCAGTTCCCCCTTTTTTGGTGAGCTACTTAATATCAGTGGTTGGAGATCCAGGATCTGGACTTTTCCATGGAGCTCCTGTATTTGACCTGGCAGGTGTACCTAATGACGTGACTATACCTCTTATGTCTTCTCAGGGGGTGAAGCCTCCCGCCTGCACCGGAGCAGCGGTCAGACTCGACAGAGGCTTCTGCTAGAAAGGTGTAAGAGTCAAGCACATCAAATCATGCATGTTATATTACTATGTTTTGTCTGATGATGATGCACATTAAAAAAAAATCCTAGGACATCATTTGTAAGAATCATGAAACCAACATCAATTTCCATATAATTTATTGGCATTTCCCCCCACATAAAACACCCTGAACTCCCGAAAATCATTTGGTTTTTAAAAGGTGAAAGCAGTCGGAGTGGCAGATCTACTGTTATACTTGTCAAGCATATTTGATCTTCATAGGCTCCGGAACATACTTTTCTTCTTCTTCTTCTTCTTCTTTTAATTTTTGTTTTATACAGTACTTTGTCCTGGACAGACGCGTACGAATAAATAGCTTTCAAGAAGTTCGCACGACATGATTGACACGAATGACGACAGCTCAAAACAGGAAGTAAGCGCGAGCAGGGACACAATCATGTTGCACATATATTGTAATTTTTTTTTTTTTCTTTTATTTGGCAATGATGTTTTCCTTGTTAAGAACCGTTGTGATATTTTTTGGACAGAATCAGTACAATGGTCCTTAAACATCAAGTGCCATCTAAATATAAGGCAGATCAATCAAACTTATTGTTTTCTACCGCCGCCATGACCAGGAAGTGCATTAAAACGTGTCACTTCCCGGTCTTTCTACTTGTGTGTTGGCCACAGATACTGGTCTAGATGAGACACACACGGACGCCAGAACTCCTCACACCCATCGGATTAGAATGGCGCAACACTAGTAAATTGCACAAAATGTAATAAAATGTCAGTTTCGTTCTTTGTTAAAAACTATCGCTATAAATGCAATCATTAGAATCTGTAGTGTAAAAATGTAGCATTGTCGGCTGGCAGGTGTTTTTAACACTAATGGCACACAGTTATCCCAGTCAAGCACTTTACTAACAAATAAGACTTACTGGTTGAATTAGTCATTTCTTTCAGCAACATTCGAAACTGTGCTTTTATTTTAATTTTATTTTTTTCTCCCCAAGTGTATCTTTGGGCCGGGCAGGAAATCTCCCAAGTCTTTACGGGCCTGTTTATATTTGGGCCTGCATTATTTAACCATAAAAACTGCTGAACCACATGTATTTTTAAAAATAAAGGCACTGGTTAGTTGCTTATGGGTCATTTGCAAATCATCCTGTAAACACTTAGATTTCAAGTCATGGGAAAATCTCTTTAAAGTAATTAAGGGGATTCCAAGTTTTTTCCACAAACGTCCGCATATAGAAAAAAAAATCTACTGCTTTGATATTCCAAGCAGGGTGTCCAAACTTCAAAGCAAGCGGGGGGCCAATTTGATATTTTTATATTGTGTCAGAAAAATGCTTTGTCAGGTTTGTGTTGTAAGTGACAAAGCATATTCATATTTGTATCAAAAGTTCAGCCTTTTCTCATTACATTGTCTTTTTTGTAGGGATGTCCGATAATGGCTTTCTTGCCGATATCCGATATTGTCCAACTCTTAATTACCGATACCGATATATATATAAAGTCGTGGAATTAACACATTATTATGCCTAATTTGGACAACCAGGTATGGTGAAGATAAGGTCCTTTAAAAAAAATAAAATAATAAAATAAATTAAATGCATTTTCTTGAATAAAAAAGAAAGTAAAACAATATAACAACAGTTACATAGAAACTAGTAATTAATGAAAATGAGTAAAATTAACTGTTAAAGGTTAGTACTATTAGTGGACCAGCAGCACGCACAATCATGTGTGATTACGGACTGTATCCCTGCAGACTGTATTGATATATATTGATATATAATGTAGGAACCAGAATATTAATAACAGAAAGAAACAACCCTTTTGTGTGAATGAGTGGGGGAGGGAGGTTTTTTGGGTTGGTGCACTAATTGTAAGTGTATCTTGTGTTTTTTATGTTGATTTAATTTAAAAAACAAAACAAAAAAAAACTATACCGATAATAAAAAAAACGATATCGATAATTTCCGATATTACATTTTAAAGCATTTATCAGACATCTCTACTTTTTTGCTTACATTTTGCCTGTTTTTATTTTATTTCACATGCTGTGGGCCAACAAAAATGTCCACTTGGCCACACTTTGGACACCACCGTTCTACGCTAAAACCAATCCTACGCAGCAGTTTCACATATTAGCTCGTCTTGGAGTTGGTGTAGCAAATCATTAGTGAAATATTGAATTATAAATTAATGTTTAAGAAAATGCCAAGGGCATAAAAAAAGTGCTATATACGGTACCCTTATTTTAACTAATGTAATTCAGTCAAGCATACAGGTTTGTTATTCAGAAAAGTCCCTCTATCAGCATGAGAAGCAATGTGAGTCGAAAACATAAACTAAAGTGAGAAAATTATGATTTATAATGTGTTTTATTATTTTAAAATGTATTAAAAATAGTAAAAAATATTTTAAAATAAAATTGTATGTATAGATATGTATACCGGTAGATGGCTATATAGAAAAGATCATTTATGTGTAAATAATGAAACAAATTATAAATCATAGTTCTTTTCACTTTAGTTTTCATGTTTGACTCACATTGCTTCAAATGTTGATAGAATGATTGTTCTCGATAACAAATGTGAATGCTGGAATGAATTACAGAAGTGTTCAACTGCATTGATTTGAGATTTGAACTGATAGGGTTAAAAGCCAAAGACAAGCACTGAAAACTTAACTGTCCTTGTATGTGTCTTATTTTAAAATAATAATTTTAAGGATATTTCCGTTTTTCTGTGCGGAACTACACACATTTTCACTACATTTTTGAAGAGCTCTGGCTTCAAAAATCCAAAAAGCAGAATCAACCATGCTACACACTTCCACAAGCAAGTTACGACTCAGGATGGGGATAATTATTACCTGATTTCTAACAGTGTTTTCTGTACATTTATTAATTCTTTAATCTAATTGTGGTGTCCTAAATGTATTTGTGGCGGGCTGGGCTACCTGTTCGCACGAGCGCATTACCACATTATAATGGGACTGCCTGTGACCTTATTGTCATACAGTAGATGACATAACTCTGCTTCTTAACACACCTTGGGTCCCATCTATAAATAGCTTGCATATGCACACAACTATTTTATATAATACAATAAACTATTCACTGGAATGAATGGAAGTTTGTTTATTTTGTGCGAGGACTTCTAGTCATAATTGGTAGGGAATAAGAATACAGTACATGCATTTATTTGGTGTGATCCGCCACAAATACAGCTAGAGCACCACAATTAGATTTGGTGCTTAATATTCGCCGTTACTCAAAAGCACATAATGGTACTGCTGTGAGTGTAGCTTGTACTGTAGGTGGCGCTATCCATCTTAAAGCCGCTTCTTAATACTCCGAGCAGGAATGTGAGCAGTGTTGCTAATCCATATCTAGCGAGCAATCAGATCCCTCTGGATCACAGGTGTCAAACTCGGGGCCAAATCTGGCACGCCACAACATTTATACAGCCTGGAAAACATGCCAAAGTACCCCCCCGCCACCCCTTTACTAAATGTATGTGTATGTATATATATAGTATCTGTTATATGTGTGTATGTGTATATATATATATATGTATACAATGTGTGTATATGTATATATGTGTATGTGTATGAATATATATGTATATATGTGTATGTTTATATACTGTATGTGTATATATGTATGTATGTATATATATATGTATATATATATATATATATGTGTATATGTATGTATGTATATGTGTATATATATATATATATATATATATGTATGTATGTATATATATATATATATATATATATATATATATGTATATGTGTGTGTATGTATGTATGTATGTATGTGTATATATATATATATTATATATATTAGAGCTGCAACAACTAATCGATTATAAAAATAGTTGGCGATTAATTTAGTCATCGATTCGTTGGATCTATGCTATGCGCATGCGCAGAGGCTACTTTTTTAAATGTATTTATTTATTTTTATTTTATTTTTTTATAAACCTTTATTTATAAACTGCAACATTTACAAACAGCTGAGAAAAAATAATCAAAATAAGTATGGTGCCAGAATGCTGTTTTTTTTTCTTCAATAAAATACTGGAAAGGATAGAAATGTAGTTTGTCTCTTTTATCCGATAATTAATCGATTAATCTAAGTAATAATCGACAGATTAATCGATTATCAAATTAGTTGTTAGTTGCAGCCCTTATATATATATATATATATATATATATATATATATATATATATATATATATATATATATATATATATATATATATATATATATATATATATATATATATATACGTGTAAGTGGATATATACTGTATATAAAATGCTTAGGCAGGCAATGTAATTATGAAGCAACTATATGTTTATATTCATATATATATATATATATATTCACTGTTCTCAGCAGCCATATCTGAACGTGGCCCTCAATGGTAATGACTTTGACACCCGTGATCTAGATTGTCTTTTTGGGGACTTGAGCAGGCTGATATGCAAGCACACATCGCTCTTCTCAGCGAGCAACGGGTGATGTGGGCCCTGCCTCTTATCTAAAAGCTCTAAGAGGCAGCGCTGTGCTGCTTGTGACATAAAAATAGTGACAGAAGGAACGTTTCAATTGTATTTTTAAGCGTATTTGTTTTGCTTTTCATGTTTGTTTGTTTTTGTTGCTCACTTTCTGCCACAAATGGATTGCAGTCCAGTGGGAAAACACTGATTATGGCAATTACAGTGCATCCAGAAAGTATTCACAGCACTTTAGTTTCCCCCACATTTTATGTTGCAGCCTTAGTCCAAAGTGGAATCATTAAATTTTTGTCCTTAAAATTCTACAGACAGTACCCCACAATTTTTTAATTGGCAAATTTATAAAAAAAAAAAAAAAAATGACATGTACAGAATAATTCACAGCCTTTGCTCAATACGTTGATGCACCTTAGGCAGCAGTTACAGCCACAAATTTTTTAAAATTGGATGCCACAAGCTTGGCACACCTATCTTTGGCCCATTCCTCTTCCTCATCAACAAAGTATTTAGCAAAGGCTGCGAATACTTAATGTACATGTGATTTAGTTATTTTCTTATTTTTACTACATTTGCAAAATTAAAAAAAGCAAAAAAACGTCAAATTGTCATTCATGAGGTATTGTGTGCAGAATTTTGAGGACAAAAATAAATTTAAGGCTACAACATAAAATGTGGAAATGCTGAAAGAGTTTTTAGGTCCTCTAAAAAGATGTTTTACTAGTTTGTAACATTCCAAGTGGGTATTTTTTTCCTGCCCGCCTTCAGGTAACTGGTCTGTGTTTACGATGTGCAGGCATCCAGTGGGTGAAGCCCTTTGGAACACGTTAAAAAGAGCCGAGTGACAGAAATGGTAAAGTGCTACTGCGGACTGGAGGCACCCTGATAACAATAAAAAAAATGCTTTTCAAGCACATAAACACAAGACAAGACCAGCAAATGTACAAGGAAGAAGTGATAAAAGACATACGTTTGAAACAAGGACGCCATTTAAATAAATCTCAGGTATAAAAAACAAAGCTTCGATACAGGTAGTGTCTTCTTGAGTGCTCAATCTGTGCGGTGCTACAAGCTGGTTTGATGATAAACGTGATTGCTTTCCGTGCCTAATTTAAAGGGTTTTAATTCAATGCCGAGACTAACTTGTTGGTCTCTGGAGGTAAATCAAACGGGGGAGGACATCCACGCTACATTCCCTTTGACTTTTCATACCCTGAGGTCTAGGTCCGTTGATTCTCTCGCTGCTCAGTTAAAATGTTTAAACATGAAATAAAATTAAAAAAAAAAGTCATTTCCAAGACCCTGTCGCACACAACTCACTCATGTCCACATGTGGGTTATTTAGGAGGAAGACGTTTGTTACCTTTTGTTCTGGAAGAGTGTCACGTAACTTCTTCCTTCTTTACGCTTCGATTGCAGTGGACACGCTCCTTAAGCATGGTGGCAAATAAAGACTTTAGGCACCCGAAGAGAGGCGAATGTGGGATAAAAAAAAAGAAGAGGGCGATCGTCCCTCCGTCTACAGAGAGGCTGTCTCCAGTGTAAAGGGACTGTGGTGATTTTACAGACTTTCTTGGTAGGTTAGGGCCCACCCTGCCTTCCCCCCAAGCTGCTGTGTCTCATGGGCAGGGCAGGTTGTGCTGGTTGTTGTGCGCCCTTCAAGGCCCTCTACGAGGGTGGCCGCTCGGCAACGTCAGACTCGTGTCCCATTAAGGCCCACAACGGGCGAGGCGAAGGGGGGCGGTACCTGCTGCCGGCATCCGGGGACGTGGAGGGGGAGGGCGAGTCCTGGTGCCGCTCCGCCCCCAACGGGAGGTCGTCGTCCAGCGGACTTTCCAGGTCCGAGTCCAACTCCTCATCTTCCTCCTCTTCCTCCAGCGTGAGTTCAAACTGGAACTTGTCCCCGCTGAGCCCCGTTGCGGGGTTGGGCCCCACCGCGGTGCCCCCTGGTCTGACGTCGGTGTGAGACGGCTCAGGGCTGGAGGGCTCAGGGCTACAAGGGATCATGCTCTGGTACCACTCCCTGTTGTCCTCCAGGGTGTCCAGGATGTCCTGAGCATCAGGGTGCACCAGGTCTGCCCATGTCTCCCACAGAGGGTGCACGATGTAGTCGATGAAGCCCACCTGGCAGATATATAACCATATATCATCATTACGTGCGCTGAGGTTCACGGCTGGTGACTTATCGGGGCGAATGTCTACTTGAGTGCCGTCCACTTCACCTTCTCTACAGTTCTTTTACTGAGCAGCAATATTCATATCACAAGTACATTCAATACATTGCACAGGCTGTAAAAAGTTAGGATAGTTTTATTTATTTTTGGCAGCCTGCAAACAATATATATCTGAATACTTATGGTGCTACCTGTTGCAACACATTATGATGGGACTGTATGTGCATATGTACAGAAGGTGGCATTTAGGGCTGCAACAACGAATCGATTAAATCGATTATAAAAATAGTTGGCGATTAATTTAGTCATCGATTCGTTGGATCTATGCTATGCACATGCGCAGAGGCAATTATTATTATTATTTTTAATTATTTAAAAACATATTGATATTTTACGGTAATGTGTTAATAATTTCACACATAAGTCGCTCCTGAGTATAAGTCGCACCCCCGGCCAAACTATGAAAAAAACCGCGACTTATAGTCGGAAAAATACGGTAATCGAAGTAATAATCGACAGATTAATCGATTATCAAATTAGTTGTTACTTGCAGCCCTAGTGGCATTGCAACATTCCTCATCGGTCTGCCAGTGAATATGTTCCGACTTTGCTGCTACATTTAGCAAGTATCCTTGAGAATTATATGACTTCCCTGCACCTTTTGGCCAGGTGTCAATTTTGTAAATAGAATTTGTCCCTGAGCATGCATATGTCTAACTTTCTAGCTGGCTTGCGTTTGTTACATTGAAAATCCCAGGCCATCACGCCCCCTTCCAGTCCGCTCGACTGTTTTCTTCTCTCTATGACATCTGACTGAAGCCGAGGACAGGCCTGCTTTACTGACTGACTCACTGAGCTAGGAATGCTTCTCCCTGGTGGTCAAATAGAGAACCAACTTCCAACATAAATGTTCCTGTTCTTCAATGTGTTTAAGTGAAAAAAGGTGCGCAGATTCTGGCTGTGCACCATCAAGCCTGCCATTGAATGCCTTCATCTTAGATGCGCCCTCTTGGTGGAGCAAACTTTAAATGTGGCCGTTCCCTGTCAGAACTGCCTTCCACGTATTGACCCATCGACTTAAGTACTCTTGTTCTTACGCGCTAGTAAGTCCAGCACCCCAAAAATGTGAAACATATTGCACTTGAAGTTTGGATGCAGTGTACAACACACTGACTAAATAAGAAAATAAACTTCTAAAAAACTATCAAATCTATTCTGATCGCTCCGATTGAGATGCCTTGAAACATCAAGTGAACTGAGGATACAAGGACCCCAATGCTGCTCTGTATTAACTATCAAAAATCTTAATACATATCGTCGAAGAGAACTGCACTTACTGTATATCTGACGTGTTGGAACATCCTGGTACTAACGGACGCTTAACGGTCTGGATCGTGATCATTGAACTATGTAACTATTTAATAGAAAATACATACACAATGTAGAGTCTATCCATTTGGTTGCCTCTATATTGAAGCTAATATCATATACTTATGACATCAAGACTTCCAGAGTTTGCGAATAAATAGATATGATCAAAATAGGATCAATCTCACAGAGATTCTGGAGCCATTTTGAGAGATAATGAGGAAGCCAGTCACGTGATCTGTGACGTAGCAGGAGGAACCACAGATCCCTTCCCCATCAACAACAATGCTAATCAAGCAGACTTTGCGAGAGCCAACAACGATGATGATCCAGGACCTTATATTTTTCAGGCCGAACACCAAGAGGATTAATAAAAAGTTTTAGAAGCTGAGTCCTAAGCGGATGCAGCTTTTATTGTAACACGATAGCATCAGCAGCATTGCTAGGTGCTAAACATGCAAACTAAACATAATAAAAACAACCGCTTACTGTAACATTTCCACTCTCGCTGGGATGCCAACCGACGGGACGCTCACATAATTCCGTTTAGATGAAGATTCAATCGCAATCCTTACGAAGGGTTAAAGAAAAGTTGCCGCAACTAGCATCTTTTTGTGTGGAGCAGGTTTATGGCCACATTTGTCTACTAGCAGGTGAGAGATGCATGAATTATAATCTAGAATTTACTTTTAGCAAGTTTGAGACAAAGCGGAAGCAACAGCCATGTGTCAACAATAGCAGCGTAAAGTAGCATTAGCTCACTGCTATCAATGCGACGCTAAAATAGTCAGTCTGCGTTGGCTCTTACAATAACAATATCACTCATATTAGGTTTAATATTCAGGTCACGACATGTAAATTGGAGTATTGCTTTTCTGGATGTTTTTAGAGAGGGTATAATGGGCGCCACATAGGACCTGCGAGGTGTTGACTCAATTGTTAGCTATTTATTTAAAAATTTCAAATGCATAAAAAAAGCCAGGCATATGTGTCCTTGTCTTACATAAGGATTGTGACTGATAGACAGCACATATTTTTCCAACTTGTGCATATTTCCAGTATGACTGACCTAATGATATGGTTAGAATGCGGAAGTGTTCCATCCTGATGTCATCCGACCTCGAATCTACAGAAATAGCCAAAGATATTTGGAGCGAAATATTAATAATGGCCGTCTGAAATTGTGGAATTTTTGCGGATTGTAAATACAATTCTATAAGGTTTAGTGGATACAATGAAACACAAATAAGCATATAAAGTCAAATTGTTTTTCCACTCTACTGGTACTTTAAAATCAAACTGTCACACTACCCTGCACACACACACACACACACACACACACACACAGGTTATCATTTGGAATGGGGACCAAGTTTTTGATCATCACTTGTGGGGACCACCCTTTCTACAGGTTGTGGAGGCATAAACATTTTTTGGTAAAACGGCCACTGCCCAGTTAGCTCATACACGTCTTTCAATCTCTGGATTGATGAAGTAATGTGCTGATCATTCTTACTGGGGACACTGGGTAAAAAGAGTTAATATGGTTTATGAGTACCAAATTTAAATTATTTTGAATAATTCACACAAATTTGTAAGTGACTACTGAGGACTATTTAAAAAAATAAAAAATAAAAAAAGTTCAAATTAAATATGACATGATGCAAATGTGCAAATGTCTCACACTCAAACTAACCAGTAAACATGTTTTATGGGCCAAAGCTTAAAAATCACTTAGGCATCTTCAGAGTGTATCTGACTCTCATTTAAAAAGGTTTCCCTTTAGGGGACCTGTTTTTTTGTCCCCATACCGTCAGAGGTCCCCTAAAGGTGACTGTGTAAACAGAGTGATGTCCCCATTAAGTAAGCATTGCCAGAACACACACACACACACACACACACACACACACACACACACACACACACACACACACACAAACACACACACACACACACACACACACACACAGCTCAACAGCCTACTAAGCCCATGTGACATGTCACGACCATACAAACATTTGTACAAAACAGAACTCTTAATATCACAAAAATTAACGTTATGTTGATAGGGGAAATAAAGTTTCATCTACTGTTTATTATTCACATCCAGCCAGGAATAAGAAGCTGTTGTAGCGTGCATACACACACGACATCACCATGACAACACACATTCACGTCACAAGCACTGCCCGGATTCAAATTTAAATTATTTTCATTGATTTCAATGACATGTACAAGTGCTAAACTTAATGTTCCACAATGTTCACAGATCCAAGATAAAAAGGCATCTCGGCAAAGTCTGCCTCGTCCATAACGTGCCCGCTTTCATTCCAGACTTTGCCTAACGTACGCGGCGTGGGCGCAAGAATACGAATAAGAAAGTGTGTAACTTTAAAACAAAAAATAAACTTAAGCGCAAACGGGAGAAGAGAGCGCTAAATTAATTTTTTTTCTTTGTTTTTGTCCTGTCTACACACTCAGGGAAATCATATTGTTCTATTTTATAATTGTTTTATTAATCAGGTGATTGTAGGGAGAATGCTAGAAACAGTGATTTGTAGAAATGAGTATTATCAGGTTCTCTCTGGTATTTAGTATAATAATTGAGGACCATAGTCTTAGGGATCATGTGAGTACAGCTAATTTATTTTACAAAGCCATTGGATTGAATCTCATTTGATTTAAAAAAGAAAATTTTTAAAATAACTTCCAAGTTTAGAGTATAACCTAAAAGTATTTTGTGTGTCATGTTCTCTTCTTTGAGAAATGACTTGGTTTTAAGGTTGATTGTGTGTCAGCTGTATTTCACTTACCTGGCTCTTCTCAATGGAGGCATTGTGTTTGTCGCACATGGGACTGATTTCCATTCCCTTGTCCCGCTCTCTGTCTCCCTGTGTGAAGAACTCCACCATGATGCGGTCCGTCCACTGTCGGTACATTTCCAGAGGCTTGGTTGGGTTGCTGAGGTCGGCACAATGAACCATGTTCTGGAGAACCTGAAAGAGACGTGCGTGTCAAAGGTCGTTCATGTGGTGATAGTAGTATAGAAGTAGTCGTTTAAAACGCGTGACCATACAAATATAACCTAACTGTATTCTATTGATTTGTCCACTAGGAGGCAGCACATTTACAGATTCAGTGGACCGCACATATTCATGTGAAAACCCAGGGGACATAGCCAAATTCTGGGCCATACACACACTCGGTATGTTTACAAACACTAAAAAAATAATTATAGCATGGATTTGGTTGATTTAGGTTTTTTTTAAACTAATTAACATATCAATAAATCAATGTTTACTTATATAGCCCTAAATCACGAGTGTCTCAAAGGGCTGCACAAGCCACAACGACATCCTCGGCTCAGATCCCACATATCTATTTAAAGCCCTTAAACATTTTGGTTTTGTTTTGAAAAAAAAGTTGTTTTTTTTGTTGTTTTTTATAATAAAGCCAACAAATTCAATATAAAGACTTAAGACTTATACTTCCTTTTTATTGTCATTCAAATTTGAACTTTACAGTCCAGATAAGAATGAAATGTTGTTGCATTAGCTCATGGTCGTGCAGGGTAAAAAAAGCAATAAGGTGCAGATATAAATAGATTACTGTACAGATAAATATATTGCATTTTTGCATATGCATCCACGTTTATGGATGTATGTTATATTGTCTTTATATTCTGGCAAATTAATCAATTTTCGGGGGAATTGAGGGGATTATTATGATGTGTGGCCAGAATATGAATTTGAATACCATAACCTGCCATTAACCACTTAAATATGATTATGAATCTGCCAAATGTTCCTTTACTTCAAAATGTAAAGTAGATATTATCTTGTACACATATGTACAATTATTATTATGATTATATTATTATTAGCGCATCTCCTGGGAGCTAAGTCTCCCCCGTCTTTAAAACTAGTGACGCCTGTTTCTACTTTTGATCAAAGGTCTTTGAACTCACCACAGTTATGAGCAATGAGACATAAAAGTGAAACTTGAACAGAACTTTCCCCTAAGCCGCCACAGAAAGATGTTATATATTTTTTTGCTGTGTGTGAATGCTTAAAGGGGAGCTTTGATGATGTTATGACGTCTGTGGTGAGTTCCAATCTGGGTTTGCAAGTATCCAAGTGGAACCAAACATTTCGTATTTTTGTTAATTATTCAACTTTCACAATTATATGTATTTTATTTCCACATGTGTGACATTTTTTAAAATGAATTACAAAATGTAATGGCAGGAAAAACATCTTCACCAAACCCCTTGGTTCAACAGGTCGGATGTCACTGGGAAACCTTCCCATTTGTGCTTTGTCTTTCCAAAAATAGGACATTTTTTAGCACACACAAAAACCTATTATTTACCCTGAGTTGGTAACAATTAGGGATGTCCGATAATGGCTTTTTTGCCGATATCCGATGTTCCGATCTTGTCCAACTCTTAATTACCGATTCCGATATATACAGTCGTGGAATTAACACATTATTATGCCTAATTTTGTTGTGATGCCCCACTTGATGCACTAAACAATGTAACAAGGTTTTCCAAAATAAATCAACTGTAGTTATGGAAAAAAATGCCAACATGGCACTGCCATATTTATTATTGAAGTCACAAAGTGCATTATTTTTTTTAACATGCCTCAAAACAGCAGCTTGGAATTTGGGACATGCTCTCCCTAAGAGAGCATGAGGAGGTTGAGGTGGGCGGGGTGTGGGGGGTGTGTGTGTGTGTGTGTGGGGGGGGGGGGGGGGGGTGTATATTGTAGCGTCCCGGAAGAGTTAGTGCTGCAAGGGGTTCTGGGTATTTGTTCTGTTGTGTTTATGTTGTGTTACGGTGCGGATGTTCTCCCGAAATGTGTTTGTCATTCTTGTTTGGTGTGGGTTCACAGTGTGGCGCATATTTGTAACAGTGTTAAAGTTGTTTATACGGCCACCCTCAGTGTGACCTGTATGGCTGTTGACCAAGTATGCTTGCATTCACTTGTGTGAGTGAAAAGCCATAGATATTATGTGACTGGGCCAGCACGCAAAGGCAGTGCCTTTAAGGTTTATTGGCGCTCTGTACTTCTCCCTACGTCCGTGTACCACTCCTTACAGCGGCGTTTTAAAAAGTCATACATTTTACTTTTTGAAACCGATACCGATAACTTCCGATATTACATTTTAAAGCATTTATCGGCCGATAATATCGGCAGCCCGATATTATCGGACATCTCTAGTAACAATTGATAATAAATATGGTATAATAAAGCGTAACATGTACAACATAATACAGCATGCATGTACAGTACATAATTCCCAGCTAGATCACTTAAGTTGTCTTTGTGTCGGCGCTCTCACCTGGATTCGGTCTGAATAGTTGTCAAGAAGCAGAACTCCCAAGCTGGTGACTTTCTTGGTCTCCACCATTGTCTTCATGTCCGCCAAGAAGTTCATATGTTTGGACATATCTGTGGCTAGCACCTGTTGAAGACTCTTATTAGTAGGACACGACTGTCTCATTTATGCTGAGCAAGATGTTGGCGAGTATTCCATTTAGCATTAGTGCTGTCTGGGGAATCCCATGCTGTGGAATGATTAAGTATGTATTGATCGGGTTTCATTTGAGTAAAGAGACTGGAGAAAGAAGGGAATATGAATTATATTCACTGGACGTGTTTATTAATCATCTTTAACAAAAACCTGTCTGTCTGTGCAGGGCTAGGCTGCAAAATGCAGCGTTAACCACCCTCAGTCGTCGCCGTCTTGGATACCAGGGCTGTGGATCTTTGGGCACCGCACGATTCGATTCGACTCTTGGTGGTAACGATTCGATTCAGAATTGATTCTCCATTTAAAGTTCATACTTTTTAAAAACATTGGGTGCTGGTTCTATGATTAACTATATTCCTCCCTAAAAAAAACGCTGATAAATGTCTATATTACTTAAAAGAAAACTGGTTTAGTTTAATACAATTCTACCCAAACATTTAATAAAGACAAATACAAATAAGGCAACAAGCGAAGTTTCCCACACGACTCTTCTAAAGTAAATCTGTACAGCAGATAGGAGCATCTACATCAACTGTATGATTTGTCTAAGTGGCTGGAGAGATTAAAAAAATAAATACATTTTTTTAATTGATTAACAATTGTTATAAATCAGTATCACGATTTATTCGAAAATATCTTTTTTTACAAGCGAAAAGGCAGGAAGTAACTCAAGCAGTGTTGCCAACTGCTCAGTAAGGAAAGTAGCTAATGGCTAAATTTTCAGTCTGAATGCGGAGGGGTGCGGGTCGCCTCTCTGCTCTTACTGCAGCTGGGACCGCTACGCGAGGCGTCTGCCAGACAGGCCACCAATGAGGAGGAGCTCCCAGCAGCACCAGCTGCTCGTTGAGGACATTTACTGCAGTAGTATACAGGTAAAAGCCAGTAAATTAGAATATTTTGAAAAACTTGATTTATTTCAGTAATTGCATTCAAAAGGTGTAACTTGTACATTATATTTATTCATTGCACACAGACTGATGCATTCAAATGTTTATTTCATTTAATTTTGATGATTTGAAGTGGCAACAAATGAAAATCCAAAATTCCGTGTGTCACAAAATTAGAATATTACTTAAGGCTAATACAAAAAAGGGATTTTTAGAAATGTTGGCCAACTGAAAAGTATGAAAATGAAAAATATGAGCATGTACAATACTCAATACTTGGTTGGAGCTCCTTTTGCCTCAATTACTGCGTTAATGCTGCGTGGCATGAGTCGATGAGTTTCTGGCACTGCTCAGGTGTTATGAGAGCCCAGGTTGCTCTGATAGTGGCCTTCAACTCTTCTGCGTTTTTGGGTCTGGCATTCTGCATCTTCCTTTTCACAATACCCCACAGATTTTCTATGGGGCTAAGGTCAGGGGAGTTGGCGGGCCAATTTAGAACAGAAATACCATGGTCCGTAAACCAGGCACGGGTAGATTTTGCGCTGTGTGCAGGCGCCAAGTCCTGTTGGAACTTGAAATCGCCATCTCCATAGAGCAGGTCAGCAGCAGGAAGCATGAAGTGCTCTAAAACTTGCTGGTAGACGGCTGCGTTGACCCTGGATCTCAGGAAACAGAGTGGACCGACACCAGCAGATGACATGGCACCCCAAACCATCACTGATGGTGGAAACTTTACACTAGACTTCAGGCAACGTGGATCCTGTGCCTCTCCTGTCTTCCTCCAGACTCTGGGACCTCAATTTCCAAAGGAAATGCAAAATTTGCATGGTTGGGTGATGGTTTGGGGTGCCATGTCATCTGCTGGTGTCGGTCACGCCGCATTAACGCAGTAATTGAGGCAAAAGGAGCTCCAACCAAGTATTGAGTATTGTACATGCTCATATTTTTCATTTTCATACTTTTCAGTTGGCCAACATTTCTAAAAATCCCTTTTTTGTATTAGCCTTAAGTAATATTCTAATTTTGTGACACACGGAATTTTGGATTTTCATTTGTTGCCACTTCAAATCATCAAAATTAAATGAAATAAACATTTGAATGCATCAGTCTGTGTGCAATGAATAAATATAATGTACAAGTTACACCTTTTGAATGCAATTACTGAAATAAATCAAGTTTTTCAAAATATTCTAATTTACTGGCTTTTACCTGTATGCTTTCATGTCTCTAAAACAGTGGTTCTCAACCTTTTTTCAGTGATGTACCCCCTGTGAAAATTGTTTTAATTCAAGTACCCCCTAATCAGAGCAAAGCATTTTTGGTTGGAAAAAAAGAGATAAAGAAGTAAAATACAGCACTTTGTCATCAGTTTCTGATTTATTAAATTGTATAACAGTGCAAAATATTGCTCATTTGTAGTGGTCTTTCTTGAACTATTTGGAAAAAAAGAGTTTTTTTATTTATATTTATAAAGGATTTTTTAATTGTTGCTATTTTTAGAATATTTAAAAAAAATCTCACGTACCCCTTGGCATACCTTCAAGTACCCCCAGGGGTACGCGTACCCCCATTTGAGAACCACTGCTCTAAAACAGCCATTCTCTAACTGTGGCCAAAGAAACACTTGATTAAAGCACAGTGTTTTATTTTCCGATATTCAAACTCAGTGTTACTGGTCAAACTGTGTGTAATGTTACAAAAATATTAAATGTACTTATTAAATAAAACATCTGCCTTGTTTTTAATGAATACCTAGGCTTACTACGCAACTGTATTTTAATGTTGCTCATTTTCATACTTGCCAACCCTCCCGATTTTCCCGGGAGACTCACGAATTTCAGTGTCCCTCCCGAAAATCTCCCGGGGCAACCATTCTCCCGAATTTCTCCTGATTTCCACCCGGACAACAATATTGGGGGCGTGCCTTAAAGGCACTGCCTTTAGCGTCCTCTCTCACCTGAAAAGGAGACTATTATATATGTCTCCGTTATCCATAGGTTTATCTATAACCCATAAAGAAGGCAGGCACGGAGCTATTTCTCAGCGTGTGTTTATTCCAGCCGGCACGTTAATACACTGACACACAACATCCGGATTCCCATCATGCATTGCTTCAAAACTACAGCAAGTAGTAATGTCCAAAAAAATTAACAGAGACGAAGCAGAAGAACGAAGAGGAGACATGGCGACGAGGAGTAAGAAGAAGAAGTACGCTTGCAAGTTCCAAAATGATTGGAAAAAATAATTTCAGTTCATCCAGGACAGCTGGAAGGGGAAGGAGTATGCTGCCTGCACATTTTGTAGATCATACTTCTCCATTGAACACGGTGGCCGAACGGATATACTCATTCATGGCACCCCCCATCTCCCAAATTCGGAGGTCTCAAGGTTGGCAAGTATGCTCATTTTAGTGGTACTAAAGTGTTTCTGAGGTGCGACTTGATGAAAAAAAGTTTGAGAACCACTGCTCTAAAACATCAGGTAAAGTCTCTAGATTTGTCGCTAGTGGCTTTTAGGGGGGAAAGTTGCTAAGTGGAGTTCCCAGATTTAGCAAGAAAGTCGCTAAGTTGGCAACAATGAACTGAAGTGGTAGCAATTGAGGAAAAGAATAAGCGGATAATACTGCAATCGTGCAGCTTGACACATTGACATGATGCATGCCTTGTACACTAGTCATTCATTATTTGACAATTTTTGATAACATTTTGGGATCCTAAGAACCAACTTGCTTAAAAGAGACCAAATCACCATGTCTATTGTAGAATGGGGCTCAATTTCCCATAAGTGAGTGACCTTGTGTATCTTTGAGGCAAAATCAACAGCGCCTCTGCTGGTCGTCATTAATTTACATTTAATTTTACACAACTAACACTAATTACTGGGTTATGCCAATCCTTAATCAAAATAAAATGGTAATCATCAATAAAAAACATTGGATAGCTTAATTTGCTTTAGCATTTAGTCATACTGCTACTTTATCATCTGAAGTTAAAGGTATGATAAAGAAGAAAGCCTCACCATGTCGATCACCATCTTGCGAAGGGAATCTCGCTGTTTCTTGCTGAGGTTCTGGAAGATGTCACAGTCGTCCCCTTGGAGCAGTTTGAAGCCCACGGCAAGGTGATGGTTCTCTAGCACTGAGGCATCGTTGTACATCAACGCCAGCTCAGAACCTGCCAAGGCAAGCCGAAGTCTTCTAAATCTGACTTTCTTTTAAACCAAATATCACAAAAAAATGGCACTCGGAAGGATGCGGTGCGGCTCTACAACTGAAAACCAGAACCGCAGTCAAACCCTGCAGGAATTTTGTGGTTTTGAGATTGCGCCAATTGATTGGCAGCTAAAAATGCCTGTAATGGGATACGATCTATTCCGCCTAAAAACACCTACAACAACATCTGGTATACATGCTCTATGTACGGAAGGGATTCATAAGGCCCCATTCCTGGGTGGATCTTGCGCGAAAGGAAGAGGGGGGGGGTTAATATTTTTGCAATGCAGTCTGCTGAAAATGATGGAAAGCGCCACTGACGCTGTGGTCAAAGTTGGAATTGCCACAAAACACATTTTAAAATATTCAACATTCTAGTGACATCTGATGGCTTAAGTGGATAGTGCACCCACCCAGGTGGGTGTTCAGCAGCCATCATGCTTTACTGCACCGTGAACACGCTTTACTATATATCGCGTCAGGCTCCTTCGTGGACTCTGCTCAGCCCTCCTTTCTGTAAATCTTATGATGACGTTTCATGTGTCAGGTAGTCCGCAACAAATGGGGCCCCTTCCTACTGTATGTAATGTAGCCACAGGCAAGTTCATAATAATGTGTAATATTTACAGTATTTTGGTCATTTTTAAGCATTACCGTAACTTGTTTCTAATACCACCAACTCAACCCCGCCCCCCTCAACCCCGCCCACCTCAACCTCCTCATGCTCTCTTAGGGAGAGCATGTCCCAAATTACAAGCTGCTGTTTTGAGGCATGTTAAAAAAAAGAATGCACTTTGTGACTTCAATAATAAATATGGCAGTGCCATGTTGGCATTTTTCCCCACAACTTGAGTTGATTTATTTTGGAAAACCTTGTTACATTGTTTAATGCATCCAGCGGGGCATCACAACAAAATTAGGCATAATAATGTGTTAATTCCACGACTGTATGAATCGGTAATTAAGAGTTGGACAATATCGGAATATCGGCAAAAAAGCCATTATCGGACATCTCTACTTTTTCCTAACTCAAAGGCAGTACAGCAGCAACAAAAGCAGCTTGAGCTCTTTCCTCTTCTTGATTTTAGGGCGGGGCACAGCCAATGTTATTAGCAGCTCGAGCTAGCTACTAGCTGGCTAGTGAGAAGCAGTGTGAGCAAGGCAATGTGTCACGACCCCAAAAAAGTAGTTCCTTGGCGTTAGCTCTTAGAATAACAATGACGCTACAGCTGGATTAATATGCAGGTTATGGCATGTAAATTGAGCTTTGATGGCGGTTTTAGATGTTTTTTATCGTCAGAATAGATTAATCCCTTTACCTGTATCTGCATTGTTAGCTGCCTCGTACTAACAGTTTGTCACTATTTAGAACACACATAAAAGAGCAAGATGAGTGTTTTTGTCTCGCATAGGGATTGTAGATAGAGATGAAAAAATCCCAATAAAGTGCAGATGAGACTTTTAATGTGTCAGGATGTAAATGTGGACACGAGGAGAAAGAAATACCTACTTGTGTTTACTAGGAACTGGTTAGTGACCCCTGGGTGGTCAACATCGTGGATGGCACTGGCAAACAAAACAGCCATGATCTCTAAATCTGTAAAGACAGCCTGGACGAGACGAACAAGCAGAATTAAAAAATGTCTTCCTCCACTTGGATTAATGGTAAGTGTTGGACATTTACCTCTAGAGCCGGAGTGGACAGCAGCACGTGTGTGGACTGCACCACGTCAGCAGCGTGGATGTTGTTGTGGTACGCTACATCAGCACGGTAATGGTCCTCTAACGTCATCATGAAGGTGACGAAGGTGGTCATTGGGATTTTAAAGGTTTTTAAAAGCTCTCGCTCCTGCCAAAAAAGGAATGACCAGCTCATGTTAGTGAGCAATAATAATAAGTAGTAATGGTTCAGACATGTGTCTACCTGGAAGATGGAGTACATGATGACCGTCAAAGGGCGGTTTCCAGATAGTTCCGCTATCTTGAATATATCCAGACCCCAACGGTTAAGGTCCTCAATCTCCTGGAAAAAAAGGTCAAACAGGACATTTATAACACCTTCCTCCTTCTCTTTGTGTGTGTTTATCTGTAGACCCACGCTGGCCAGCAGGTTCTCCTGTGGGGTGTTGACTCCAAAACGAGGGATGGAAGTACATGCGAGGCTGGGGCTCGGTGTGGTCTTCTTCACACCGATGATCTGTGACATGGGCCTCTTCTTCTTCTCCTTCTCCTTTGGCGGTGGAGACAAGATCTCCACATCATGTTGTTTCTCTGCAGTGACAACCAACATCGATATGATATTCATATATAAAAAGTGTAGGTACAGTACACAGCACACACGCCGCATCAAATCCACCAATACCTACAACACGTTATTTAATTATTATCATTTCTGGACGGAGTTGGGATGACAAGCTGCATTCACACACAGTCCCATCATAATGTGTTTATAAATGAGGACAACAGGTGGGCATGGGAAACATGACCATGACTTTCTATAGCATGTGTAATGTCCTTAAAGTGACTCTTTGCAACCTTAAGCAGCAGTAGAACATTCCAAAGTGTAAGGATTATATCCCGCTCTCTTCCGGCTTTGAGCACCTTAACTACGGCCCACATAACTCACACGCATAAGTTATGCTTATTGTCAGCTGACGATAGCGACAGCAAAGTTTAGCAACTAACATTAGCTATCAATAGTGATGGGTCAAACCATACTGACGCATCGGTGCCTGAGTGATACTGTGTGCCTCGATGTGTGTGTCACTTTAAGAATAAAAACAATGTGACCGATACAGCTGCTGCATCATTTGACTGAGAAATAAAAAAAGATATATTTACATCCAAATCGCTATTGTTTTTTCAAAAATAGATTTTACAAAAATAGGAAAAAGACGTTTTAGGTCATCTCCATGCAACCTGTAAAAAGTCGTATTGTAATTACTATACCAAATAATACATTGTGAGAATCTGTCCGAATAGAAAATCAATTCTGAATCGAACCAGAGTTCTCAAATAAGAGTTTCATATTCCTTCCTATACAGCTATTCGTTAATAAATAAAAAAAAATAAATAAATAAATAAAATAAAATAAAATAATAAAAAAAAAAAAAAAAATATATATATATATATATATATATATATATATATATATATATATATATATATATATATATATATAACATTTACATATATGCACATTTTTGGGATTAAAAACAAACAACTATTGTTCAGATTACTATTATTATTATTGATAATTTGTTGATTTAAACATTTTTTGTTAAATAAATATTGTAAAGCTGGGATTGGGTTGGAGTTGTGGTTGCCCAATTTCTTTAACTAAAGTGATTAACATTCTGTGATTTTTGTAGTTAAAAATGATTTAAAAATATATTTATATATTGTGCGTACAAGTCTTACGTCAGCAGCCAAGAACAGCTTTTGTAAACTGTAATTTGTTTTGAAAAAGTTTTACTACAATTTATTTACTAAATATTATTTTACAAGAATCATATTGAATCAAATATCGATTCGAAATCAAATCGTCATTTGAGAATCCTAATCAAATCGTGAAATGTCCAAAGAGTCCCACGTCTAACACAACACAGTATCCGTACAGTGTCAATACAGGTACCCAGTGTGCCGTACACTCACTGAGGCATCATTTACCCATCACTACAGTAGCTAACGATGAATGTGTAGTGTTGATAAACATTTAGCAAGGTTTAAAGTATTTCTGACAATAGAAACATGTATAAAGAACATACTAACACCAGCCAAAAGGGATTATACATAAACTTGTCTACATTGTATGCATATTTTCTAGAGATGTCCGATAATATCGGGCTGCCGATATTATGGGCCAATAAATGCTTTAAAATATAATATCGGAAATTATCGGTCCCGGTTTCAAAAATTTAAATGTATGACTTTTTAAAAATGCCGCTGTACGGAGTGGTACACGGACGTAGGGAAAAGTACAGAGCGCCAATAAACCTTAAAGGCACTGCCTTTGCATGCCGGTCCAATCAGATAATACCTACGGCTTTTCACACACACAAGTGAATGCAAGCATACTTGGTCAACAGCCATACAGGTCACACCGAGGGTGCCCGTATAAACAACTTTAACACTGTTACAAATATGTGCCACACTGTGAACCCACACCAAACAAGAATGACACATTTCGGGAGAACATCCGCACCGTAACACAACATAAACACAACAGAACAGCCTTGCAGCACTAATTCTTCCGGGACGCTACAATTTACACCCCCCTAAACCCCCACCTCGTCCACCTCAACCTCCTCATGCTCTCTCAGGGAGATCATGTCCCAAATTCCAAGCTGCTGTTTTGAGGCATGTTAAAAAAAATAATGCACTTTGTGACTTCAATAATAAATATTGCAGTGCCATGTTGGCATTTTTTTTCTATAACTTGAGTTTATTTATTTTGGAAAACCTTGTTACATTGTTTAATGCATCCAGCGGGGCATCACAACAAAATTAGGCATAATAATGTGTTAATTCCACGACTGTATATATCGGTATCGCTTGATATTGGAATCGGTAATTAAGAGTTGGACAATACCGGCATATCGGATATCGGCAAAAAAGCCATTATCGGACATCTCTAATATACATCCATCCATTTTCTAATATTTTCTCATAAAAAAAAAGAAGCTTTTTTTTTACCATACTTAATATACAGGTTGTCATCATCCATGATGATAAAAACAACATGGCAATAATATTACTAAACAAGAAAGGCTCAACATGACCTCCATGTGACATGCAGACACAAACACGTCGTCCCCATAGGCAGCGCGTGTTTGAAATGACTCATCACTTTTTTCCGTGCCAAATAGTGGAGCCTTGAGCTGCGCCAACAAACCATGTCAATAACGGACAATCTAATGACGTCCAAGTACGACGGGAGAAGCACACACGTCGCCATAAGGATGCAAAGCCACCACAGTGCTGGCGTCACGCAAGGAGCCCCCCTCTCACCTCTCTCATAGTGCCTCCTTTTCCTCACACCCGAAACCATGGCGGTCATCTCCGATCAGAGCCAGGCTTGACGTCGAGGCAGCCATATCAAAACACCGTGTGACTGACAGCTCCCCTCTCACTGGGCTGAGCCGCCATCCTCCCGACAGACCGAGTCTTCTATTGATGCAACATGCCCTCTAATATTATTGCACCCTGTTGCTACGACAACGCCACACAATGTGTTCGGGAATGCTGTCTGTCACAGCGCCTCCTTCTTTTTTAGCGTCGCGGGGGGAAAAAAAAAACACTCTCATTTAAAAACTAGCTTATTATTCGATTCCTTTTAACTGAGACCTGTTCTTTTTTCTTCCCTTTGGTTCCAAGGGTGTCCAAAGTGCGGGAATTTACAGCCGACAGCTCGTTTTTTGTTGGCCCTCGGCATATTCTAAAAATGATTAATATACTTTTGTGCAACCTTAAGATTGACCCTACACACTTACACTTGGGATCCAAAAAGGGACCCGCTCCTAAAAGTGTCATAAGTCAGCAATAAATTAATATTTGTTTTACTTTCAAAGCTTAAAATCTTTTAACAACTTCAAATCAATTTATTTTGATATAATTTTTTGTAATTATTATTTATGTTTTGTTTTTTAAGGTTTTAGTCTTTTTAGTGCATTACCACCCACTGTGACTGATCTTTGGCAAGAAAATGTAGGACTACTAGTTTTTGTGTGTGTTGTTTTTGCATTTTCATTTTATTTAAGTTAAAATTTTTACTTTTCTTTATAAAAAAAATTTGGGGAGGGAGGGTGGAAAAGAGTGTCTGTTTCTCATTAGGTGTATTATTTTTTTCCCTATCAAATGAATAAATAAACATTTGGAAAAAAAACTTGGTTTTTTTCTAGTAATTAGAAAATATGCAATAAAAAAAAATTGTTGTAGAGCGGAATATTGGAGATTGGGTAATAACAGCTTTGAATGCAGTAGGTCAATAATTAGAATAGAATAGAATAGAAAGTACTTTATTGATCCCTGGGGGAAATTAAGCACCACAGTTCGCTCACAATAGACAAGAATAATAATAAATAATATAATATATATAACATGTTATATATATAATATATAAATAATATAAATATATTCTACATATACTCTACATTTAAGTGCAGTCAAGGAACATATGCATTATACAGTCTGATGGCTGTCAGTATGAAGGACCTCCTGTGTCATTAATTCATGACAACAGTGATTTTAATACAGTCGACAAAAAAATTACAGTTGCTACTGAGCTACAATGAGACAGAAAGATCACACAAGACTTTTACGGTGCAGCCAGAAAGTATTCACAACGATTCACTTTGTCCACATTTTGTTTTGTTGCAGCCTTATTCCAAAATGGACTAAATTATTTTTTTCCCTCAAAATTCTACACACAATCCTCTATAATGACAATGTGAAAATGTTTTTTGTTTTTTTGCAAATATATTAAAAAAAATAAAAAAATAAAAAATCACTTACATGTACATGATTATTCACAGCCTTTGCCGTGAAGCTCAAAAGTGAGCTCAGGGGCATCCTGTTTCAACTGATCATCCTCGAGATGTTCCTACAGCTTAATTGGACTCTACCTTTGGTAAATGCAGTTGGTTGCACATGATTTGGAAAGGCACACACCTGTCTATATATAAAGGTACTACACTTGACAGTGCATGGCAGACCACAAACCAAGAATGAAGTTGAAGGAATTGTCCGTAGACCTCCCAGACAAGAGCGTCTTGAGGCACAAATTTGGGGAAAAGTACAGATAAGGATCCCAATGAGCACAGTGGCCTCCCTCATCCGTAAATGGATGAAGGTTGGAACCATCGGGACTTTTCCTAGAGCTGGCCAGCTGTCTAAACGGAGCGATCAAGGGAGAAGGACCCTAGTCCGGGAAGTGACCAAGAACCGATGGTCACTCTGTCAGAGCTACAGCATTCCTCTGTAGAGAGAGATGAACTTTCCAGAAGGACAAGCATCTCTGCAAAGAGGAATGGGCAAAACTGCCCAAAGATAGGTGTGCCACGCTTGTGGCATTGTATTCAAAAAGACTTGAGGCTGTAATTGCTGCCAAAAGTCCATCAACAAAGTATTGAGCAAAGCCTATGAATACTTATATACATTTGCAAACATTTCTAAAGATAACTTTTTCACATAGTCATTATGGGTTATTGTGTGTAGAGTTTTGAGGACAAAAATGAATTTATTCCATTTCGTAATATAATAAATGTGGAAGAAGTGAAGCGCTGTAAATACTTTCCGAATGCACTTATTTACATCTGCCATGTTATATATAACAGCCCAATATCATTGACTGTCATTGCATTTCAGCAGTATAATGGCAGTTTCACTCATTTAAGCTCATCAAAGCTCTGACAATTGTGCTCATGGTTTTCTGGCAAAATCTGGTGTTTTGAGGGGCGCAATTACGCTAAAACAACATTTTCTTGTTTTCAATTGCCAAGAATGAGATTCATTCGGTTTTAATGGAAAAATATACCGGGATTACAGTCTATTACAAATAGATTCCTACCGTCATTTATCGTGATCATGTTCGGAACCAATTAACAGTGATAAACGAGGGACGACTTTACTTCTATCTTAATTCGTTATGTGGTCTAAAGACACCTGTCACAGAAACAATGTCGCCCATTCAACCTAAAGAGCTGTCAAATGACCATAGTAGACCTACACAAGACTGGATGGACTACAAGACCATCAACAAGAAGCTTTTTGAGAAAGACACCACTATTGGCATACATCCATAAATGGAAGCAATACAAATTAAGGGATCAAATACTTACTTTCCCCAATTTATTTCTCCTTGGTAATATTTAAACATATGCATATGGCCTTTTTCTTTTTGAACAGTATTGCTCATTCCCCCTTTCACACACAGCATACATACACCTTTCGGCTAATGCACTTTCATCATAGTTTATACTTTGCTGTAAACCAGTATTAATGAAGACAACACAATATTTAACAGTCCTACATTTGTAGGAGAATTACAAAAAATTACGAATATGAAGGTGGGGAATATTACATGTTGGGCACCATTGCCTATTTCAGCTTAAACCGTTAATTGAGTATAATGTGAAATAAAAGGCAAGTGGAATACCACTTTTTCGGGATATAAGTTGTGTCTTAGCTAATTTTTATGCTTTGGGTTTCCAGCAAAATTTCGGGTCCACTAACGTCACAGTGGACCCCATAAAATCCGACCAAACATCTGGTCGTACTCTCTAACATTAGCTTATAGCGAGACATGGACATAACTTTGTTTTTCCTACCATTAGAACAAAGAAAGTCAGTGTGAAGGATGGTGCTGAGAAGCAGAAGCAGATGACATTCACTGAATTAAAGAAAGAAATGATCAAAAAACATGACTGAGCATGTAAATTAGCTACTTGGCGAAGCAATTCGAGTGTATCACTGCGAGTCTGCATCATACTGAAGCAGGACAGCATAACGCCAGCCAACAACATTAACATATTATCTCAACCAACATTTATTTATGATAATATGGAGAAGCTGCTGATGGTGTGTTTGACGGAAAAGCAGCTGAAAGGAAATACTTTAGAACTCCACTCTCCAAGGTAAACATATTATTACATTACTTCCTAAAACTACTAGTACATTCTATTGAATGTTTTATATATGTATCTAAACATGTCTTTTTCTCTTTAAATGCATGGTACATGTTAAAATTGATTGACAGATTCATTTGATTTCCATTCATTTCAATGGGCAACACGGTCACTGATTAAACTCATACCCCAAGGTAACAATGTACAAACCCCGTTTCCATATGAGTTGGGAAATTGTGTTCGATGTAAATATAAACGGAATACAATGATTTGCAAATCATTTTCAACCCATATTCAGTTGAATATGCTACAAAGACAACATATTTGATGTTCAAACTGATAAACATTTTTTTTTTTTTTTGCAAATAATCATTAACTTTAGAATTTGATGCCAGCAACACGTGACAAAGAAGTTGGGAAAGGTGGCAAATACTGATAAAGTTGAGGAATGCTCATCAAACACTTATTTGGAACATCCCGCAGGTGTGCAGGCTAATTGGGAACAGTTGGGTGCCATGATTGGGTATAAAAACAGCTTCCCAAAAAATGCTCAGTTTTTCCCAAGAAAGGATGGGGCGAGGTACACCCCTTTGTCCATAACTGCGTGAGCAAATAGTCAAACAGTTTAAGAACAACGTTTCTCAAAGTGCAATTGCAAGAAATTTTGGGATTTCAACATCTACGGTCCATAATATCATCAAACAGTTCAGAGAATCTGGAGAAATCACTCCACGTAAGCGGCTTGGCCGGAAACCAACATTGAATGACCGTGACCTTCGATCCCTCAGACGGCACAGTATCAAAAACCTACATCAATCTCTAAAGGATATCACCACATGGGCTCAGGAACACTTCAGAAAACCACTGTCACTAAATACAGTTTGTCGCTACATCTGTAAGTGCAAGTTAAAGCTCTACTATGCAAAGCGAAAGCCATTTATCAACAACATCCAGAAACGCCACCGGCTTCTCTGGGCCCGAGATCATCTAAGATGGACTCATGCAAAGTGGAAAAGTGTTCTGTGGTCTGACGAGTCCACATTTACAATTGTTTTTGGAAATATTCGACATCGTGTCATCCGGACCAAAGGGGAAGCGAACCATCCAGACTGTTATCGACGCAAAGTTCAAAAGCCAGCATCTGTGATGGTATGGGGGTGCATTAGTGCCCAAGGCATGGGTAACTTACACATCTGTGAAGGCACCATTAATGCTGAAAGGTACATACAGGTTTTGGAACAACATATGCTGCCATCTAAGCGCCGTCTTTTTCATGGACGCCCCTGCTTATTTCAGCAAGACAATGCCAAGCCACATTCAGCAAGTGTTACAACAGCGTGGCTTCGTAAAAAAAGAGTGCAGGTACTTTCCTGGCTCGCCTGCAGTCCAGACCTGTCCCCCATCAAAAATGTGTGGCGCATTAGGAAGCGTAAAATACGACAGCGGAGACCCCGGACTGTTGAACGACTGAAGCTCTACATAAAACAAGAATGGGAAAGAATTCCACTTTCAAAGCTTCAACAATTAGTTTCCTCAGTTCCCAATCGTTTATTGAGTGTTGTTAAAAGAAAAGGTGATGTAACACAGTGGTGAACATGCCCTTTCCCAACTACTTTGGCACGTGTTGCAGCCATGAAATTCTAAGTTAATTATTATTTGCAAAAAAAAATAAAGTTTATGAGTTTGAACATCAAATATCTTGTCTTTGTAGTGCATTCAATTGAATATGGGTTGAAAAGGATTTGCAAATCATTGTATTCCGTTTATATTTACATCTAATACAATTTCCCAACTCATATGGAAACGGGGTTTGTATCTCCTTTTTTTAAATAAAAAAACCCCTAAAAAGCCAACAAAAATAAAAAACTGAAACAATTAGAAAATAAAATGGAGATGTAAGCTTTTTAATTGAACAGCGACATTACTATATTGTTCGATGAATAAAAGTATATATATTATTTGTGAAAACCAGGGCTGGCCCCTGGCATAAATACTTTATGCTGGTGTTGAGCGCTACAAAGGCAAAGGGGCCACATGGTTATTACAACTGTTTCCTTCAGTAGCTGATCATCACTGTGGTCTTTGTGCAGGCGTTTGCTTGTTCTACTTTGATGGACTAAATTGCCCAATGAACACAATTATATTTTGTCTCTACTAAACTTTTATGTTTTTATGTGTGATGAGTCAACATGTCCTTTGTAAAAGTTCGGTTTAGCAGCGTCCATTCAAAAGCCCAGAGAGATAATTGCTAATTTAGCATTGCTTTGAATGCCTTCATCGTGACAGATTTACTTGGGTATTTCTATAACGCCCGTATTATTTAGGTTTATATCGTAGCCAAACGTTTCCCCAAATAATATAGTGTCTATAGTAACATCTGTTTTTTCATAGAGTTTCCACATTTTTGGTATTTTGTTTACTTTTTCAATTAATGCCAAAGCGGCATGGCAGTTTTGAATTGGCTTCACTGCAGTAGGAGATATCCTACACTTTTATTTTCCCTTGGACCTATCAAACAATTGTTTTACCTGTTACCGTATTTTTCGGACTATAAGTCGCAGTTTTTTTCATAGTTTGGCCGGGGGTGCGACTTATACTCAGCGGCGACTTATGTGTGAAATTATTAACACATTACCGTAAAATATCAAATAATATTATTTAGCTCATTCACGTAAGAGACTAGACGTATAAGATTTCATGGGATTTAGCGATTAGGAGTGACAGATTGTTTGGTAGACGTATAGCATGTTCTATATGTTATAGTTATTTGAATGACTCTTACCATAATATGTTACGTTAACATACCAGGCACGTTCTCAGTTGGTTATTTATGCCTTATATAACGTACACTTATTCAGCCTGTTGTTCACTATTCTTTATTTATTTTAAATTGCCTTTCAAATGTCTATTCTTGGTGTTAGGTTTTATCAAATAAATTTCCCCCAAAAATGCTACTTATACTCCAGTGCGACTTATATGTTTTTTTCTTTCTTTATTATGCATTTTCGGCCGGTGCGACTTATACTCCTGAGCAACTTATACTCCGAAAAATACAGTAATACAAACATTGGACATTATATAATACTAACAATACATATTACTCACTAGGCTGCATTCAGCCTTATACCCCCGAGTGTGTTACACGAGTAATATAAGGATCGAAATGGAACCACAAAAAAAACTTGTTTAGGGCCACAAAAAGTACAGGTTAAAACTGATGAAAAAATCAACAAGTCTTATCTGACACCAGTAATGCCACATTGTTGTGCATGCTCTTTGAGACAATGTAACTCACCTAAAAAGGTATTGGCGATGAACTCTGACACCTGATTCCCTGAGCGACTGGTCTCTGATAGTTGAGTCAGTTCTCGGTTTAGCATCCTCTTAAACTGCGTGGAGACATCGAAACGACAAACACACAGATATGTGGTTAGTACAAAAATTATTTGACTCGCCAAAATAAAGGTCTAATTGTCATACAGTGGTTTAACAAAAACAAAGAGGGATTACAATAAGTGGCAGGCGATAAGTAAATGCATAGAAGGAATAGTGCAGGCAATAATACAGTAAAGTACATGCAGATGGAAAATCAAGACATTCTAGCGCAAGGTTACTCAACTGGGACCAAAATGACACCATACCGGCCCCCCGAGTTCAATTCAAAACTTGGGAGACAAACATTTCTGCAGTAAAGTCCTAAAAACATTAGAGTGCTCCTGTTGTGTCGAAGAACTTGGACCACTGTTAACACATTGGCAGATCCTTGCATCGACTTTTAAACCTTGCTAGCAAACATAGAAGACCGGGGTCTAAACTTGCGATTTACATAACAGAGGCGTTCCTTAAGGCACCCCTCTAGGTCCTCTACTTTTTGGCAGTTTGTAATGTGATTTATGTAACTAACCCAGCAGGCATAAGACATTGATACAATGTTGATTATATATGTATACGTTTTTTTGAAAGTGACTTCTAAACATCTATTTTCTACCGCTTGTCCCTCTCGGTGTCGCGGCCTCATCAACGGGCCAACACAGATAGACAAGACAACACTCAACGTTGCAAAATAGTTCTATTTGTAAATTGGGACGACGTTGGTGTCTAACGTTGGATCCACGTTGTTGGTTGGCAAATGACCAAAGTGCAATGGTCAAATCAACGTCACAACCTGACATTGAATAAACGTTGGCAAAAAGCATGTTGTTTCAACATTGTATTTGTGTTGTCTGAACAGAAAATAAGTATTGATGGTACCCAAATTGAAATCGTAAATTATAATACATTTTTAGGAGTAATAATTGATAGTAAACTATCATGGAAACCTCATGTCAGACACATTAAAACAAAAATCTCCAAAAGCCTCTCAATTATAAATAAAGCAAAACTATACGTCAATGAAAATGCACTCCGTACTCTATACTGCACCTTGATACTGCGATACCTTACATACTGTGTTGAAGTATGGGGGAATACTTACCACAACACAATTCATCCTCTGATCATATTACAGAAAAGAGCAGTGCGGCTCATTCACAACGTTGGTTATTTAGAACATACTCATAATCTGTATATGCAATCAAAATTGCTCAAATTTGAGGACCTTGTTAAATATAATACATTAATAATCCTATGTAAAGCATTTAACAAATTATTGCCGCCTAATCTACAACGTTTTTTTATAAGACGAGTACAGGCTCATAACTTGAGAGGCTTTGGATATTTCTTATTGCCGAGAGCTCAAACCACTCGTAAACGTTTTTGTGTGTCTGTATGCGGAGTAAAACTATGGAACAAACTGGACTTACAACACAAGCAATGCCAAACTATTAATTGATTTAAACTATTATACAAACATGGGGTCTGGTTCAAATATAGAGATGAGGGTCTTTAATTTGACCTGCTGCTATACTCTGTCTCAAAGTGTTAAAATGTGCTCAATGTTTCATTACCAGTATTGCTATGTTGTCTATTACCATTATTGCTATGTTGTCTATTACCATTGTTGGTATATTCATTATTCCTACATTGTTGATACAAATTATTGTTACAGTGTAATAATTATTGTTATCTGTGGTAATGCCACTATGATACAACATCTGTATTATAATCCTTGAACAAAGTAAGAGTGAAACTCATGTGAATAATCACTGAATGGAGAACTGGGGGTGGGATTAAATAAATTATCTTCTTCCCACTCACTTTCAGGCAAAACTGGACAATCATGCATTACATACTATACATTACCTTTTGCACTATATTAATTTATATTATTGTGTTGTCAACTTTGTACTTTTTTATGTCATTGCCTGAAATAAATAAATAAATGAAAAATGAAAAAAATTTTTTTTGTAAAATATTGGTTGAGAAATGACCAAAAATCAATGAAATCAAGGTCAGAACCCAACATTCATTAAACGTCGTCAAAAAGCATGTTGTTTCAACGTTAGGTTTGAGTTGTTCAACGTCAGGACCTAATTCAACAAGTTCTCAACGTTGTTTTCATATATTGTGCCTGCTGGGAAGGTGTAGTTGTAGTTGTTATATTTTAGGTCCTCCCTTTTTCATCATCTGGGCAATTCAACTGGTGGCCCGCGAGTTCAGTTCAAAAAACTTGTGAGGGACTCACATTTTTGAAGCAGATTCTTAAAAACACTAATAATGTGCTGCCATTGAGATGATCTCTGACTAGCTTTTTTTCCACAAGGTCTTGAAAAAACTGCCATGAATGAGCTTTTTTCTTTGCAAACTTCAGTGTGTTGAGCATTTAGGTTGTATCGCAGTGCAAGCTGTTATGTAACATCTGGTATGTTGTGAAGGGGGTGTCCTGCTGCAGTGCTGAGAGCGACACTGTGTCACAATCACTCACACCATGCATCATAATGTAAATACTTCATTTGTGGCCCCTTATTACAAGCATGTCACCCATATATTGTGGAAAACTTCATCCCTCTAACATGCATGTTCTCGCTCACTGGCGCGCCCCCTGCAAAACCTGCACTGCTGATTGATACAATGTCAAACGTAAACAAGGCAGCATTGCTCACCTGTCTGAGACAACCCCAGAGAGCCAACACAGACAAGCCATTCCACGCATGGTGATCTTCCCCAGCTTACAATCCCATCCAATGAGCAGACACATTTATTGGTTGAGTTCCAAGCTGAAAACTGCTGCTTCACGTTCAGTAGCGCTGGTTTAAAAAAAAAAAAACCCAAACGAAAACCCCCTCTGTGAAAATAAAAGTAGACAGTCCTGAAGGCGGTGCTGGGGGTTGTTGTGGGTAATAAGTAGGGTGAGATGCAGCGGGGAAGACTGGGACTGGATGGATGGGGAAGAAAAAGGAGCGACTGAAGTCGCCCATTCAACTACTGTCACACGCTGTCAATGAGCAGCAGAAAGGAGGAAAGTCTGCCCTTCCCCCGCCCTACATAGTGTTCGTGTCCCTCTGTCCAATCAGGTGGGCCTCCTGCAGAGGCTGGGCAGAGGAGGGACTCGCTGACTGGGGGAGATTTGAGTGTACCAGTCTGAAAGAAGCAGGCGGGGATGGGGCGGGGGTTAACTCTTTCACTGAAGGCACCGTTCATGAAACTCTCACTCACTCTGTTTACATGCACTAAAGCAGTCAAATTCCCAAAATAGGTGGGGTTCTCCATTTTTCACACTTCTAGATGAAGTCTGTTTACATGCATACATCTGTAATTCAATGCTGGACCTATCGCTGTGTGCCCTTGATACGCTAGGGATATTCAACTAAATTGTTTTGGGGGCCATGTTTCCAAAAAGCGAAGGAGTCTTATCTTATTTTGTATATTCCAGAGAGGCAGTGTCCTTGATTTTGGTCTGTTTATTTTGTCAGCGTTACAGGAGCGCTCTGCTGTTTTCAAAGACCTTCTGAAAAAAAGCTCGTCAAAGATCATCTCTATGATAGTCCTGTAGTGTTGTTAAGGCTCTGCTGCAAAAATGTGAGTCTCACAAGCTTTTTTAACTGAACACCTGGGCCACCAGTTGAATAGCCCGGATGATGAAAAAGAGAGGACCTAAAATAGAACCTTGTGGTACACCACTAGTATATAGTGCACCCAGAAAGTATTTACAGCACTTCACTTTTCCACATTTTGTTATTTTGTTACTTAATCAAAAATGGAGTAAATTCATTTTTGTCTTCAAAATTCTACACACAATAATAGCCCATAAGGAAAATTTTTTTTTAGAAGTGTTTTGCAAATTTATAAAAAAATAAATAAAAAAAATCACAATAGCTCAATACTTTGTTGATGCACTTCGGCAGCAATTACAGCCTCAAGTCTTTTTGAATTCGATGCCACAAGCTTGGCACGCCTATCTTTGGGCAGTTTCGCCCATTGTTGTAAGCAGCACCTCTCAAGCTCCATTGGGTTGGATAGGAAGTGTTGTTTTTCATCCAGGAAGTCTCTGTACATCACTGCATTGTCAGATTGTCTTAGTGGTAATCTCACCTTATTAGAAGCCATTTCGCTGACCGAATGTCTCGTCTGCAGCGTCTCCAACTGGTCCAGACACCAGTCCAGCTCTTCCAGAGTCTCCATTGCTAGTTTTTGATAAGGCTCCTCTGGATGGACAAAGACGAGCATGCACACGCCCAAACTCAGTACTTGACCGTTACTCTTCTGCTGTTATTTTGCAAGAGACTGACCTGAGTGGCATGGTTTGTACAGAGGCGGCTGGTTGCTGCTTGGCGGCCACCTGCAACAAAAGACAGAGGAAGTGTGGGTAGGATAAACTCTTAATAAAAGACATTGACTTTGTCAGTTTAGCTCGCTCTTACTTGTTTCCCACACGGTCTTGCAAATGTGTGAGAACAGCGAAGTTACTTCTCACTGTGCGTAGACTGGCGAGAATCTGGAAAAAGCGAAACAATACCATTGGAAGTTTCATGTTTAGAAAAGCGCCAACAATAATTCTGTGACTGATTTTAGCAATTGTGGCAGCTGCCATTTTCACAATGAAGTGTGACGCAGAATACAGTTGTCCCTCGTTTATTGCTGTTAATTGATTACAAACAAGACTGTGATAAATTAATTTGCCACAGTAGGAATCAATAATTAATTAAATAAATAAATTGAACATTTTCAAAGCCATCCGTCCATTTTCTTCCGCTTATCCGAGGTCTGGTCGCGGGGGCCGCAGCCTAAGCAGAGAAGCCCAGACTTCCCTCTCCCCAGCCACTTTGTCCAGCTCCTCCCGGGGGTTCTCGAGGTGTTCCCAGGCCAGCCAGGAGACATAGTCTTCCCAACGTGTCCTGGGTCTTCCCCGTGGCCTCCTACCAGTCCGAAGTGACCCTAAACACCTCCCCAGGGAGGCGTCCGGATGGCATCCTGACCAGATGCCCGAACCACCTCATCTGGCTCCTCTCGATGTGGAGGAGCAGCAGCTTTAGTTTGAGCTCCTCCTGAATGTGCTTCCCAACCTATCTCTAAAGGGAGAGCCCTGCTCGGCTGCTTGTACCCGTGATCTTGTCCTTTCGGTCATAACCCAAAGCTCATGACCATAGGTGAGGATGGGAACATAAATCGACCGGTAAATTGAGAGCTTTGCCTTCCGGTTCAGCTCCTTCTTTACCACAACGGATCTCGACAGGGTTACATCATTACTGAAGACGCCGCACCAATCCGCCTGTCGATCTCACGATCCAGTCTTCCTTCACTCGTGAACAAGACTCCGAGGTACTTGAACTCCTCCACTTGGGGCAAGATCTTTTCCCCAACCCGGAGATGGCACTCCACCTTTTTCCGGGTGAGAACCATGGACTCGGACTTGGATGTGCTGATTCTCATCCCAGTCGCTTCACACTCGGCTGCGAACCGTAACCACTAAACAGGATCCCCTCAACGCCCTGACTGCGCCTAGAAATTCTGTCCATAAAAGTTTTGAACAGAAACGGTGACAAAGGGCAGCCCTGGCGCAGTCCAACCCTCACTGAAAACGGGCCCGACTTACTGCCGGCAATGCGGACCAAGCTGACACTGATCATACAGGGAGCGGACCGCCACAATCAGACAGTCCGATACCCCATACTCTCTGAGAACTCCCCACAGGACTTCCCGAGGGACACGGTCGAATGCCTTCTCCAAGTCCACAAAGCACATGTAGACTGGTTGGGCAAACTCCCATGCACCCTCAAGGACCCTGCGGAAAGTATAGAGCTGGTTCACAGTTCCACGACCAGGACGAAAACCACACTGCTCCTCCTGAATCCGAGGTTTGACTATCCGGCGTAGCCTCCTCTCCAGTACACCTGAATAGACCTTACCGGGAAGGCTACAACATAAAAATGTATACATTTTCCAACTTACGAGAGCTCTATAGACATGAAATAAGACCCCTTTACACTTTCTTTGAATCCACTACAGCAGTGATTCTCAAACTCTGGTACTTGTACCACTAGTGGTACACCATCTCGTGATACCCCAAAGAATCACTTGACTGAAGTACAGTGTTTTATTTTCCTTTATTCAAACAGTGTGTAATGTTACAGTGGCCACAAATATTAAATACACTTGTTAAATATAACCTCTGCCTTGTTTTTCATGAATACTTGGGCCGACTACGCTGCTGTATTTATATTTTGGTCATTATGGTGGTACTTGAAAAGTCAAGTTTTTTCTGAGGTGATACTTGGTGAAAAAAGATTCACAACCATTGCATATATATATATATATATATAATATATTAATGCTGGCTGAGGCTGAGCCAATCAGTGGCCACAATACTAAACAGAATGCTCTGATTGGTTTGGTATCCTCTAGTAGCCAATTCTGCTCTAGTATTAATGGTTTTAGTTAATTTAACCAATTTATATGCTTGAAAATGCTTAATTTTATGTATAACATCTATTTAATTATGCATATAACAACTGAAAGTATTTTATCTACACTCTTTGATTTTAATTCATATTATAATTGTTTTTATGATTATTTCATTTTTATTTTTTGCCTTCTTGTAATTTTCTGTTAAGCACTTAGAATTACCTTGAGCACAAATTGTGCTCTAAACATAAACTTGCCTTAAATTAGGAACAAAACATTTTTGAATAATAGAAAAAAATTCCCAATGTGGAATATTTGAAGCACGATGTGGCGAGGGATGACTGTACTGCATTTGATCATGCTTATGTTTGTTTTGTAAGCGTTACCCACCTGTGCAAATGGAGTAACTATCATGTCTTCTCCGTGCCTGCAAAAACAACCAATCACAAACATGCACTTTGTAAGATCTTCTTCTGGACAGTTGAAGAACAGTGAATGGAATGGTTCAATTATTGCTAACAATTAGGGGTATGCCTATCGATTGGCCACCAATCAGTATCTGCCAATTTTCGTGAAAAAGTATGTGATCGCCATTGCCGATTAATGTGTTTTAATGCCGATCCCCACTGGCTGATACTGTGTTTATTTTAGTCACCCGGCTGAAAAGCAGCTAGCAGCTAATTATGTATCTCTATACACAGTGTGGACCTACTTCCCTAAGCTAATAATGATCACATACATTACGGCAAATAAACTGCATTTCTTAGAATCTTAAGTATCATTATCATCAAGTATCAATTTCAGTGGAGAAAGAAGCTAAACATGTTACACACCAGAGAGCAAGTCAGTAGCTGGAATGCTAATAGCTAAGCTAAACACTAAGCTCGCTTTAAACAACACCAAGAAATGTGTGCTTAGTAGTGGTGTATATAGCCTCCTCTCCAGTACACCTGAATAGACCTTACCAGGAAGGCTCATGAAACACAATTAAGCATATAAAATCAACTTGTCTTTCCACTCTACTGGTACTTTAAGTGCTGCTGAAAGGCTGTATTTGAAAAGCTTTTGGGGCCACAGCATGCATGTAGATACATCCATTTAAAGAGAAAGTGACATCATACTGTACATCCTGAAGGGCTTGTGTTCCGGAAAACATTTTCACAATCAATGCTGGCAGACATGATGCAACTGCAAATATTAGTATACTCTAGTTATTGTGCTAAATGTCAACTTCAGTCCAAGCCTTTGGGACATTGCATTACTATCAAACGCATGCTGGGACCGTTTAGGTCGTCCAATGACCAATCAGTGTTTAGAGACGAGCATCCAAGACAGTGATTAAGACAGGGTGAAATACTGTACGTGAGAACTAGATGTTGTGAATTTAAATCATTAGAATTAGATCACTGCACACTTTTCTCACCGAGGTATCCAACTGACTTCGCATTGCTTCAATCCGTCCTCCCTTCAAAACAAAGGAGCAACGTCTACTGATTGATTAAAATAAGAACATCCTCATAAATAAATGTAAGAATGTGCAGCCATGACACATCTGCACTTGGTAGCTTGTGTTAAACGCATCCAGGAAACGGTTATGAAATACTCACAAGTCGCTGGCGGTCGATGAGTTGCGCGACATGGTTTTGGGCGAGAGGTCATAATCCGAGTCGGAGCGGTAGAGGAAGGACTCTCGACGCTGACTGTGCGGTACATTGGACTGGAGGACCAGGCCTGACCCGGGACTGGTCTGAGCGTCCAGAGGACTGCGACCCACTGAGAGGCCATTCTCCACATCGAAACTGAAAAAAGAGAAGCATTCATGTTAGCGATATACTTACATCCATCTGCTTTAAAAAAAATACATAACAAAACCCCAAAGACATGCTGTGCAATTCAAAACGTAGAAATAGAACAGACCGAGCAGCATCTTCAGTACAAAGGAATTTTTTGTATCAATAAAACTGCGTGGAATTCATTCCAAAAGTCATTCCAATGAGATTTTTGTGTTTTAGTAGATCACATAATTTGTTTGGAAAACACAGTAAAAGCAACTTTTCAGCCCTGGTTTGTCGATACACAAGCTTTTTAGATAGGGCCTAAAGTCTGCCAGAGTATAACAAGACATAGCAGCAGGGATCAGTGTTACCAACGTAGCACTTTGTTGCTACATTTAGCGAGTACAGTGAAACCTCCATTCACCGAACCCTCATTGTACGAACCTTTCAATTTACACACCACAGACCGAAAATAAATATGCCACACATTGTGCGCCTGCAGCGCAGCCATTTTGTGCCCGGCAGCACACTCCTGTGCTCACTGCTTATATTCAGTCAGCACAGTGCTACTTTGTGTAATTTTTTTAAGCCTTTTTGCAGCATTTGTGTAGTTTTGCTAGCTCAATAAGAGTCTAAAGAAAGCAATGGAAAAGCTATGTTTGGTTTGAAACATTAAAGAGGTACACAGCGTTGTCGACACAGACTCAGCTCCCTTCCGCCGCACGTAAAGACGATTAACCGACAATGTAAAGTAAATAACATTTTTTAATCCTATATGTAATTTTTACATGTACTTTTTTTTGTTGTTGTTGTTTTTTGGGAGGGTTACCAATTCAACTGAATTTAATACGTTTCAAGTGTTTTGAAAACCATTTAAATGTAGAGTATATGTAGAATATATTTATATTATTTATATATTATATATATAATATATTATATATATTATATTATTTATTATTATTACTGTCTATTGTGAGCGAACTGTGGTGCTGAATTTCCCCCAGGGATCAATAAAGTACTTTCTATTCTATTCTATTCTATTAAGCTTGTTGGTTGAGGTACTACAGGGTTTCTGTAGATATCGGCAAATCTAATTTAGTGCTTTTTAATGCCACTTAAAACAAATTGAATGCCCATTTTCTACTGCAAATAGTTATTATACATAGTCAAAATATTAAAATTGTCTGTATAGACAAAACTGTAATGATAATCTTGAAGAATAGTTGAAAAGTTTACATGAATTAATAATTAGAATGGGCTCACAAGACTCTTAAATCGCAGAATTCATTTTTTAGTATTTATTTTTCTGTAGTGGTAGCAGCAACTGTCAGTTGTGGTGGCGACAGCAGAAAGTTGCTTTCTCGGTCCCGCCAAAGAATTTTGGCACAGTTAACTGCTGCCTGCCGCATGTGTGATTTCACAGCATTACATTTTTTAATGCCTCTGGACAACTTTAATGCGTTTTAATGCCACTCAAGGCCTTAATTTTTGCTAAATCCATTTAGTGACTTTTAATGCTTTTTAATGACCCGCGGAAACCCCGTACTACTGTGTTTACCTCATTAATAATAAACTCCTTTAACTGTCAGAACATGTTGAGCACCAGCAAAAAATCGGACACCCCTGATCTAGCGTCTACACCCCTCGCACCTCAGTGCCACAAATAGATTGCAGTCCCGGGAAAAAAGTAAGCATTATTGTCTTCAGAGTTTCAATAAACTGTGTATATTAAAATATGAAATATTTCCAAATGGCTCAGCTAATATAACACTTTCTTGACCGCAAGCAGAAATAGCGAGTCTCTTTTCAAGCAGGCAACCTTGAGAAACATTATATAGTCCTTTATGCACACCTCTTCCCCATGCTCGTTCCTTACATCAACATGACATCACCGCTGACGTAAAGCATGTTACATCAGTAAGAACCTCACCCTTTGTTACACACACTGCATCATGTACAGTAAGGAGGTAAATGCCATGATATACTGGTGAAAGTCAGAGCAATTAGAAAAAAATGCATGATCAATTATAAAAACTATGTATTTTATGGCAAAGACAGCAATAGCCTTATTGGAAGGTGATTTATGAGTAGGAGAAACATGATGTGTTATGCTTATGTTTATCTGCCAGCCCACTTTCTTTTTGCCTGCTTATACAGAGCAACTGAAGGTTGCCGGAGTCTATTTTTAGCACAACCTGTCTCGGGCGCTCCGCTTATAGCTGCGCCTGATAAATGGGAGATGGCTGTTATCCAACTGATTCTGAATGAACTCGGCCCGATTCACAAAGAGAGAGAGAGAGAGAGAACTGGAAGAGTGTTCAGGAAGGCTGCGTCCAGGACAGTGATGCGATTCACCGTCTCGCACCGGATTGGTGTGACGAGGCCACGAGGGGCGGGGCCTACAAGCAGGGCTTACCTCGATAATGATACCCTCGCCAAGCTCGGTGAAACTAGCCATGACGAGGCTCCATCAGAGGCGGCCAGTGACGTCAGTAGCTATAAATAGATCCGCCTGGGGGACTGAGGGAGCTGGGAGGGACGCTGACGTATATAGCCCCCCCTTCCCCACACACACTTCAACATTTTTACATTTGTGGTAATGGTGGATGCTGGAAGAAATAGTAGGGTTTTAACAGCACATGCGGAATATGATGTGAGGTGAACCCATTATCACACTGCAGTGCTACCTCAACTTACGAGTGTTTGGAAATAAGAGATAACGTGTTTTCCAAACTATAAGCGGCTAATTTAAACATTAGGGCTTATAAAACGGTGCCATCCATTTTCTACCGCTTGTCCCTTTTGGGGTCGCGGGGGGCGCTAGAGCCTATCTCTGCTGCATTTGGGCGGAAGGCAGCGTACACCCTGGACAAGTCGCCACCTCATCACAGGGCCAACACAGATAGACAGACAACATTCACACTTACATTCACACACTGGGGCCAATTTAGTGTTGCCAATCAACCTATCCCCAGGTGCATGTCTTTGGAGGTGGGAGGAAGCCAGAGTACCCGGAGGGAACCCACGCAGTCACGGGGAGAACATGCAAACTCCACACAGAAAGATCCCGAGCCCGGGATTGAACTCAGGACTACTCAGGACCTTCGTATTGTGAGGCACCAGCACTAACCCCTGTTCCACCGTTATTGCCCATTCAGCAAATGGTTTTCATAAAACACAGAAAGAGACACTGAAAAGTAGAGATGTCCGATAATGTCTTTTTTGCCGATATCCGATATTGTCCAACTCTTAATTACCGATTCTGATATCAACCGATACCGATATATACAGTCGTGGAATTAACACATTATTATGCCTAATTTTGTTGTGATGCCCCGCTGGATGCATTAAACAATGTAACAAGGTTTACCAAAAATAAATCAACTGAAGTTATGGAAAAAAATGCCAACATGGCACTGCCATATTTATTATTGAAGTCACAACATTATTTTTTTTAAACATGCCTCAAAACAGCAGCTT
This sequence comes from Nerophis lumbriciformis, assembly GCF_033978685.3. Classification (NCBI taxonomy): domain Eukaryota; kingdom Metazoa; phylum Chordata; class Actinopteri; order Syngnathiformes; family Syngnathidae; genus Nerophis; species Nerophis lumbriciformis. The sequence goes on along the minus strand of NC_084561.2, from coordinate 18,523,103 downwards.
GGAATTTGGGACATGCTCTCCCTGAGAAAGCATGAGGAGGTTGAGGTGGGCGGGGTTGGGGGGGGTGTATATTGTAGCGTCCTGGAAGAGTTAGTGCTGCAGGGGGTTGAGGTGGGGGTTACGGGGTAGCGGTGCAAGGGGGTTCTCGGTATTTGTTCTGTTGTGTTTATGTTGTGTTACGGTGCGGATGTTGTCCCGGAATGTGTTTATCATTCTTGTTTGGTGTGGGTTCACAGTGTCGCATATTTGTAACAGTGTTTAAGTTGTTTATACGGCCACCCTCAGTGTGACCTGTATGGCTGTTGACCAAGTATGCTTTGCATTCACTTGTGTGTGTGAAAAGCCGTAGATATTATGTGATTGGACTGGCACGCAAAGGCAGTGCCTCTAAGGTTTATTGGCGCTCTGTACTTCTCCCTACGTCCGTGTACCACTACGTACAGCGGCGTTTAAAAAAGTCATACATTTTACTTTTTGAAACCGATACCGATAATTTCCGAACCGATCCTGATAATTTCCGAAATTACATTTTAAAGCATTTATCGGCCGATAATATCGGCAGCCCGATATTATCGGACATCTCTACTGAAAAGGTGTTATTGCTTGTGCTACGGCGCTATCTTTTGGATGAGTTCGCTCACTGCAGGTTATACGGGTTGAAAATGTACTTTCTGTTCGGTGCCTTGAACCGGAAGTAAAAATGTAAATAGCGTTTCTGCTCGAAATGACTCTTCATTCATCACTCCAAGCAAAGTCTGTAAGTTTCACAATTTTTACTACCTAAACCGTCCCGTGTGTGATGTCTTTAGGATTGTTTTCATACATATTTGTACGTGCTATTGTAATGTAATCAAGCCGGCGTCGTTAGCTTTAGCGCGCATGCCAACACGTTTACAATTGTCTGTGTTAGTATTATTACCTTGCAATGGAATTCTGTTTGTATTGTTTCAGTTTCACCAAAACGTCACCGTGGAGTTGGAGTCTGTTTAGCTGATTGGAGAGCTAGCTTCTGCAGCGATGATTTCTGTTTCGTTTGATTAGTAGCTTTTTACTGCCGTTTAACAGGCAACGTTTGATAAGAATTAAGGCATGTAAATATATATTTATAGGTAGGTAGGTAGGTAGGTTTTTATTGTCATTGCACAAGTACAACGAAACTTTGTTTTCAGCACAAACCCGTTTATTTATAAAATCTTTTGTACTGGTATATTGCTGCAGCTTATAGTATATGTAAAAAAATTATTTATTTTCAATATAGAATACTGTTGCGCTCCATAGCCTGGAAAGTATGGTAATTGTTATGCTTTAGTTTGAAAGCCTAAATTTGAGCTACAAACATCACATCCGGTTTTACTCACTAGTATTAGCTAATAACTAGAGATGGACATAACTTTTTTTCCAACCATGGGAAAGAAGAAAGTGAGTACAGAGCTGAGAGGAAGAAGCAGATGATATTTACTGAATTAAAAAAAGAAATCACCAAAACCATGTTTGACCCTGTAGGATGGAGCACAGCACTGCTAATGTGTATCACACTGAAGCAGAATGAGTCTAACACCAGCCAAGAATGTTTAAAAGATATCTAAATGGACAACGTGGTGCGGTTGGGAGAGTGGCCGTGCCAGCAACCTGAGGGTTCCTGGTTCAATCCCCAGCTTCTACCATCCTACTCAGTGGTCTAGTGGTTAAGAGTGTCCGCCCTGAGATCGGTAGGTTGTGAGTTCAAACCCCGGCAGAGTCATACCAAAGACTATAAAAATGGGACCCATTACCTCCCTGCTTGGCACTCAGCATCAAGGGTTGGAATTGGGGGTTAAATCACCCAAAATTATTCCAGAGCGTGGCCACCGCTGCTGCTCACTGCTCCCCTCATCTCCCAGGGGGCGATCAAGGGTGATGGGTCAAATTGGACCCTGACTTAAACAAGTTGAAAAACTTATTCGGGTGTTACCATTTAGTGGTCAATTGTACGGAATATGTACTGAACTGTGCAATCTACTAATACAAGTTTCAATCAATCAATCAATGCAGAGGACATATTTCACCACACCTAGTGTGTGTGACAATCATTGGTACTTTAACTTAACTTAACTTAACTTAACTTAACTTAACCTAGTCGCATCCGTTGTGTCCTTGAGCAAGACCCTTCACCCTTGCTCCTGATAGGTCGTGGTTAGCACCTTGCATGGCAGCTCCCGCCATCAGTGTGTGAATGTGTGTGTGAATGGGTGAATGTGGAAATAGTGTCAAAGCGCTTTGAATACCTTAAAGGTACAAAAGCGCTATACAAGTATAACCCATAACCCATAAATGGCGGACAGTTATCTATGAAAATATGGGAACGCTGCTGATGGTGTGTTTGACGGAAATGCAGCTGGAATGCATCCACCTCACTGTCCCTTTATTTAAACTGTCCACCATGGGTGCCCGAGCTTTCAGCCGCTCTGCCCCACATCTTTGGAACTCTTTGCCACCAGACCTTCGTAACTTAGACTCAATATCCCTCTTCAAATCAAGACTCAAAACACACCTATTCCTGACTGCTTATTCATTGTAATCATCTTTTCTTTTCTATCTTTGTTGTTGTTGTTGTTTTTATCCAATTTGATTTTATTGTTTTGATTTTGTACGGTGTCCTTGAGTGCCCAGAAAGGCGCCTTATAAATAAAATGTATTATTATTATTATTAGAAGGGGAGATTGTAGATGTTCACTCTCCCAGGTAAACACTGCACATTATTATTATAATACCGTACTTCATAAAACTACTGTAGTTGTTCATAGTACATAATATTGTTAAGTTAAAGTTAAAGTACCAATGATTGTCACACACACACGAGGTGTGGCGAAATTATTCTCAGCATTTGACCCATCACCCTTGTTCACCCCCTGGGAGGTGAGGGGAGCAGTGAGCAGCAGCGGCGGCCGCACCCAGGAATCATTTTTGGTGATTTAACCCCCAATTCCAATCCTTTGATGCTGAGTGTCAAGCAGGGAGGTAATGGGTCCCATTTTTATAGTCTTTGGTATGACTCGGCCGGGGTTTGAACTCACAACCTACCGATCTCAGGGTGGACACTCTAACCACTAGTTTTTATACAATATTTATCATCTAAAACAGTGATTCTCAAACTGGTATGTGTACCACTAGTGGTGCGCGGGCTCCATCTAGTTGTACGTCACAGGATCACTTGATTAAAGTACAGTGTTTTATTTTCCTATATTCAAACACAGTGTTACTGTTCAAATTGTGTGCAATGTTAGTGTTTTTTAATGAACACTTAGGCCTACTATGCTACTGTATTTTAATGGCCATTATGGTGGTACTTGGGGAGCCAAATGTTTTCTGAGGTGGTACTTGGTGAAAAAAGATTGAAAACTACTGATCTAAACGTTAGTTTTTATTAATTTTTTTTGGGGGGGGGGCAAGAACCAATTTAATTTTAATTCATTTAAATGGGCAATGTTGAGATGTTTTGAGTTAAGAGCTCCGTTACAGAACTAATTAAGCTCGTACTGTTAAAAGGGGCAACAGTGGGTAGACAGCGCCCACTATTGCTAAAGGTGGGTATTACAGCAGCTGCCACAATTGACAATCTCCCAAACGACAACTCATCCTTCCCAGCATCTGTTTGGAATAAAAGAATCAGCATCATCATAGTTCATCCCCCGAAGGAATTCATGGACTTTTCCTGTAAATAAAAAGACTTCATGCGACCAGTGTGGCCACTGAAGCAGCAGATTGTGTTGATGTTACAAGATTAATTTACCTTTTTTTAACAACCGCTATAATTATTAAAAAGCTGAGCTTAAAGTCAAATGTCTTATCGTTAAACAGGCAAAAAGACAGAGAAAGAAAGAAAGCGAGAGAGACAGGCTGGCGTCTTGCTCGGTGCGAGCATTCATAACAAGTTGACCTTGGTAGGTCTTCAGCCTCCAGCATTGTTCTCTATCGCGCTGACGTAAATGACAGTGCCCCCCCCCCCTTTTCTCTCTTTAACTCTGTTCTACTTCTCAACTTTTCTCACACACCCACATCCTAACCTCGGCTTTTGTTCCCAGGATGTGCAGTTTGCACCTCGCTGCTGCCGTCCCTTCCCTCAGTTTACTTGAAAACAAAACAAGCCTGACGTGGGGGCAAATTCTGTAACGCACGTCTACGCAAAATGCAATCCGCAATGCGTACATATTAGTAACCGCGTGTGTGTGCATGTGTGTGTGAGTATGAGCAAGAAAGCAAGTCGGATCCTAAAGATAAACAATACTTAAAAAAAAAAAAAAAAGTTCGACATTGTGGGCTTTTTTGGGATGTCACAATCATGCCAATGCACGCAAATTCACCCAAATACTGTACACGTCAACTGATCAAAACTTGTTTGTCTTTGTGAAGACGAAACAGAAACAACGTGTAACAACATATCAACTCTTTATTGATCAAAACTTATGTTTGTCTTTGTGAAGACGAAACAGAAACAACAACGCGCAACAACATATCAACCCTTTATTGATCAAACGACACAATTGTGCTATTATAGTGTGTAAAGGGACGGCGTGGTGCAGTGGAAGAATGGCCGTGCGCGACCCGAGGGTCCCTGGTTCAATCCCCACCTAGTACCAACCTCGTCATGTCCGTTGTGTCCTGAGCAAGACACTTCACCCTTGCTCCTGATGGGTGCTGGTTAGCGCCTTGCATGGCAGCTCCCTCCATCAGTGTGTGAATGTGTGTGTGAATGGGTAAATGTGGAAGTAGTGTCAAAGCGCTTTGAGTACCTTGAAGGTAGAAAAGCGCTATACAAGTACAACCCATTTATCATTATTTATTTAAACATTTAACAACACACTGGCGTACACACTTCCTCTCCTTGTATTTCTTTATTTATTTTATCCTTTATTAAGAACAGATTTCTCATTCGCAATGCTGACCTAGCAAAGAGGCATCATCTACATGTTAGAGATGTTGGAGTGTGATGATAATCTCTCATCGTCTCTCATTTACCGACAAAAATGAGCACTGCAGGTCGTCCTCAACAGTTCACAAGTGTTCTTAAAGTACCAGTAGAGTGGAAAAACAAATTGCCTCTATATTGAAACTATTATCATATAAAGACTTGCAAAAGTTTACGAATAAATAAATATGATCAAAATAGTATGAATCTGCGCTACTGACCTGTCTCCGCTCAGGATAGTCTCCTGCTGGCCCCACTATGGACTGGACTCTCACTATTATGTTAGATCCACTATGGACTGGACTCACACTATTATGTTGGATCCACTATGGACTGGACTCTCACTATTATGTTAGATCCACTATGGACTGGACTCTCACAATATTATGTTACCGGTAGATCCACTATGGACTGGACTCTCACAATATTATGCTAGATCCACTATGGACTGGACTCACACACTATTATGCTAGATCCACTCGACGTCCATTGCAACAGTCGCCCAGGGTGGGGGTCCCCACATCTGCGGTCCCCTCCAAGGTTTCTAATTGTCCCACTGGTTTGAATTTTTCCTTGCCCTGATGTGGGATCTGAGCCGAGGATGTCGTTGTGGCTTGTGCAGCCCTTTGAGACACTCGTGATTTAGGGCTATATAAGTAAACATTGATTGATTGATTGATCAATCTCACAGAGATTCCCGAGACATTTTGAGGAATAATAAGGAAGTCAGTCACGTCATCACGTGACGTCGCGTTAAGAACCAAAGATCCCTTCCCCATCAAGGACAATCCTAAACAAGCAGACTTTGTGAGAACCAACAACAATTACTTTGGACAAATTATTATACAGGACTTTATTTTTTTGAACCCGAACACAAAGAGGATGAGTAAAAACGTTTTAGAAGCCGACTGCTACCCGGGGGTGCAGCTTTATTGAAACACTAGCATTTGCAGCATTGCTAGGTGCTAAACATATAAACTAAGCATCCATTCATCCATTTTCTACCGCTTGTCCCTTACGGGGTCGCGGGGGTGCTGGAGCTTATCCCAGCTGCACACGGGCGGAAGGCGGGGTACTAAGCATTTAAACCAAAATCAAACAAACACTGTCATATTTCCACCCTCGCTGGGATGCTGACCGACGGGACGCTCACATAATTCCATTTAGATGAAGATTCCATCGCAATCCTCACAAAGGGTTTAAGAAAAGTTCCTGCAAGAAGTCTTTTGGGGTCTTTTACGCCATCTCGCCGGGATCTATAAGTTCACCAGCCTGTCGGTCCATGGCCACATTTGTCTACTACCAGATGAGAGATGCATGAATTATAATCTAGAATTTACTTTTAGCAAGTTTGAGACGAAGTAGAGGCAGGTTTATAGTGTGTCAACAATAGCATTAGCTAACTGCTATCAATGCGACGCTAAAATAGTCAGTCTGCGTTGGTGCTTAGAATAACAATATCACTCATATTTGGTTAATATTCAGGTCACGACATGTAAATGGAGTATTGTTGACATTACCTAGAGGGTATAGTGAGCGCAACAGAGGACCCTCGATCTGTTGACTCAATTGTTAGCTATTTATTTACGATTTCAAATGCATAAAAAAAGCCAAGTATATGTGTTCTTGTCTTACATAAGGATTGTGACTTATAGACAGCACATATCTTTCCAACTTGTGCATATTTCCAGTATGACTGACCTGATAATATGGTCAGAGTGAAGAAGCGTTTCTACCGTGATGTCACTCTTCCGAAAGAAGCCAAAGAAATTCGGAGCGGAATATTCCAAGAGGCTGACTGAATTTGTGGCATTTTGTGATGTTTATATGAAATACTGTCAGGACGTGGACTATGGAGTAGTTGTTTTCCCGAGATGCAAGTGAACTTGGACCGGACATGGCGTGAAGGTAGTGACATCTTTTATTTTAAACACTAACAAACTACAAAAAAAGGATACAAACAAAAACTTGGCTAAGAAAACAAAAACTAGGACAAAGGCAAAACTATGGACGTGAAACTAATAAACACTTACTGTGGCATGGCATGAAGCATGAACTTTAGTGGACATGAATATCATGGGGTAGTCTGGATGGTTAGGATATGTCACCAGGATGATCAAAAGACACAGACAGGCTTAAATAGCAGTGACATGATTAGTGACAGGTGTGCTAGTGCAAATGAATCAGGTGTGTAACATGAAACAGGTGCGTGACATGACAGGTGAAAACTAATGGGTTGCTATGGTGACAAAACAAACAAAAGTGCACAAAGAGTCCAAAAACAAAACCGAACATGACTAAAACAAAACATGATCACACAGACATGACAAATACAATTGGATATGGTTTAATGGATACAATGAAAAACAAGTAAGCATATAAAGTCAACTTGTTTTCCACTCTACTGGTACTTTAATGTGCGGGGGTAAATGTGTTGATTTGGAGAATGTCCGTAACTTTAACTTGGTTTTACTGCCATCCAGTGTCTAAAGTAAGTTTGGTATAAAACGAGTAAAACATCAATACAGTATTTTTTCCCACCTGCTGTTGCAATTTGATGCTTTTTGAAGGCTCAGGTTACAACTAGTCCTCAAAACATTAATAAGGAATGCATTAAATTACATAAGATTGAATGTTATTGGAAAACAAATTGCCTCAAAACATTGCAACTTTCTGAAAAGGCTGCCGCGAGTTCAGACATTTTAGGCGGCAATAATCATTTAAAAAAAGCCTGAAATGACTGTTTGTGGCCGCATTTTGGTCTTTAATATTACTTATTTCTTATTATTATTGGACTGCTGAAGGGCTCCCACCCCACCCTAAACCTATCGTTCCCGCCTCAAAAGCACACACTCAGTATGTTTACATGCACTAAAAAAATATGTTGACTTCATTTGGCTGAAACACATTTTTTTAAACACATTTAAATTAGCAAGTTGGCCTTTTGCTTCATAGTGTAAGGTAGAAATGTGATGATTAATGTAGGATGAAATAATATAATAACACATCATTATTGTATTATTCTAAGTGCATCTACTGGAGGTTAAGGGTCCTCTGTCTTAAAAATCTAGTGACGCCTTTGTTTCTAACTTTAATCAGGGGTCCTTGAACGCACCACAGTTATCTGCTCTAAGATACAAAAGTAAAACTTAAACATAACTTTGTTTGTTACTGCCACGAATAGATTTATTATATTTCTACCTTTCACCTCGTCCTGGTTCCCAAATGTTAGCGTTGTGTGAGAATGCATAAATGTGAGCTTTGACGATGTCATGCCGTCTGTGTTGCAGTGAAGTGTTCCCTCGTTTATTAATAATGGCTCCAGCTGCCAACATCAAAAGTTAGACAATACTAACACCGTCAGCGTTTTCTTGCAACAGGTAATTTAATCCATCTATTTATTATTACTTATTCAAACGTTAGAACGCCGTTTCTGTTAACGAAATTGAAATGCGGCACGTTATTATTGTAGCACATAGAGCAGTCACATTCAACTGGCGGCCCGCGGGCCACATCTGGCCCGCCAAAGCTTTTCATTTGGCCCAACGAAAATCACCCAAATAGGCTTGATAAATCCTTTCAAACTCGGGTGGCTCATGTATGCAGTACTCCCGCCACCCCGCAGGGGGCAACAGTGGGGTGAGTAGAAGAAGACTACTCATTCAACCCTGAATCGACTGGACAACAAAGTATGAATGTTCTGCCCCGAGCAAGTGCTCAAATCAGTGTTTCCTGTTGGACCTTTGACGCGACGGACACATTGATCCAGACAAGCAGCATCAAGTTAAACAACGTAAAAATCTACATGTGTAAGCTTCATCAAGAAACTTGTTCAAATTTTTGTAAATAGATATTGTGCACACAAATATTTAGTTGGTTTTGTATTGAAATTGCTGACTTTGTGATGTGTTTTGTATTCGTGGTCGTGTTGTTTATTTTGTATGAGAGTAATTCTGGTGAGCAAAGCTCATTTAATACATGCAGCGCTGAATTTGACCAGTACAGAGCGATAATGAAAAACATTAGGTTTAATTGTGATGAGTCACATACCGGTACAGTGTGTGCAAAGTTTGATGTAGATAATGTTTAATTTGTAGATATGATCCATGTGTGAATATATCAACACTAAACATTTCATTTTATTTATGTAAAATACACAATGGACATTATTTATGTGAAATACACATTGGACGACATACCGTATTTTTCGGACTATAAGTCGCTTCGGCCGAAAATGCATAATAAAGAAGGAAAAAAACATAAGTCGCACTGGAGTATAAGTCGCATTTTTTGGGAAAATGTATTTGATAAGACCCAACACCAAGAATAGACATTTGAAAGGCAATTTAAAATAAATAAAGAACAACAGGCTGAAGAAGTGTACGTTATATGACGCATAAATAACCAACTGAGAACGTGCCTGGTATGTTAACGTAACATATTATGGTAAGAGTCATTCAAATAACTATAACATATAGAACATGCTATACGTTTACCAAACAATCTGTCAATCCTAATCGCTAAATCCCATGGAATGTTGTACGTCTAGTCTCTTACGTGAATGAGCTAAATAATATTATTTGATATTTTACGGTAACGTGTTAATAATTTCACACATAAGTCGCTCCTGAGTATAAGTCGCACCCCCGGCCAAACTATGAAAAAAAACTGTGACTTATAGTCCAAAAAATACGGTACTTTTGTAATGTTTACTTTATGTTTATATTTTCAGTCTTAAAAACCTAAATGAAGGAAGAAGTGTAAAGAAATAAAACTAAGGAAGGAAAATAATTCAAAGAAGGAACATCAATCCTCAAACAAAAACTTCTGTAGCTTCTGTTTCTTCATGCTGTTATCTATGTGTCTAGCTCAGGGGTCGGCAACCCGCGGCTCTAGAGCCGCATGCGGCTCTTTAGCGCCGCCCTAGTGGCTCTCTGGAGCTTTTTCAAAAATGTATGAAAAATGGAAAAAGATTAGGGGAAAAAAAAATAAAAAATAGTTTTAATATGGTATCTGTAGGAGGACAAACATGACACAAACCTCCCTAATTGTTATAAAGCACACTGTTTATATTAAACATGCTTCACTGATTCGAGTATTTGGCGAGCGCCGTTTTGTCCTACTAATTTTGGCGGTCCATGAACTCACCGTAGTTTGTTTACATATATAACTTTCTCCGACTTTCTAGGACGTGTTTTATGCCACTTCTTTTTCTGTCTCCTTTTGTCCACCAAACTTTTAAGGTTGTGCATGAAAGGTGAGTTTTGTTGATGTTATTGACTTGTGTGGAGTGCTAATCAGACATATTTGGTCACTGCATGACTGCAAGCTAATCGATGCTAACATGCTATTTAGGCTAGCTATATGTATATATTGCATCATTATGCCTCATTTGTAGCTATATTTGAGGTCATTTAGTTTCCTTTAAGTCCTCTTAATTCAATTTATATCTCATGACACACTATCTGTATGTAATATGGCTTTTAATTTTTTGCGGCTCCAGACAGATTTGTTTTTGTATTTTTGGTCCAATATGGCTCTTTCAACATTTTGGGTTGCCGACCCCTGGTCTAGCTGCACATGCTGGAAATTAATAGCGAGGGCAGAATATTGAATTTATTGACAGTGCGGTGTGAACGCCCATGTGTTTACTTTGCAATTAAGTGAACACAGTCTTAAAGGAATATAACCTGCTGACGAAACATCCAAATTTCGCTTTTCGGCCCCTGAGCCCTTTGGCTCTTAAAACTGTGGCCCTATTCATTGTGTAGTTGAATAGCCCTGACGAAGAGTTAGACGCTTTTTTAAACACGGGAACAGCAGTGCTTAGTTCCAACACTATACCTCCAACTTACACACCATCTCTTTGTCCTCCCCACACACCCACCCAACACAAATACAGTACAGCCAATACCTCCAATGCCATTGATGTAAAAGGTGAGTACATGCATGTGAAAGTGACGCGTAATATGTCCCAGTGCATTTTTGAAAAAAAGAGTACCAGTAACTAGGAATGGGTGCCTTTCACATTTGAACCCATACAGTACCAATTCCCGGTACCTGTGAATCAATACCGGTACTTAACAGTCCCAATTTTTGGTACTTTTACGTGTACATGTTAATTGTTTATTGATAAAATTACATTGTTTTGCGTAACATTTGAAAATGAGCAGCTAATGTGCTGTGTGTTGTTATATCTTGTTTTCTTATTACATTTCTGAACCTGATTTGCAAGTATTATATAGTAGACTTAGCATGCAGTTGCAATTCCAAGAAGTTAGATGACACTACGGTGTGTTGCCTAGCCAGGAAGTAGTCTGCCATAAAGTTGAATGTGCCAGTCAAGTCTTTTGTTGTGCACAAAAAGTGTTTATACTGTAAGTTGTGTGCTTATTGCACACCTTATGCTTGATTGTAGCGTGCATCTTAGTTGGAGTTTTCATTAAAAAAAATTTGGAGGTGTTTTAATTGCCATGTAAAATCGCTGATGCTAATCAGTAGCATGTATTTGGTGAAGCCATTTTGGAAAAGTGGAGTGTTACTGCACATTCGAGAGTTTTCTATCAGTCATACATGCATTGTTGGCATGGAAACTTGCAACTTTACCCCGAGGCAGTTTGGCTCGGTCCGCTCTGATTGCTGCTTGACTACTTGTTTCCTCGCCAAGTGTTCGACACAGCGTTTAGTCTGCAACCGGACGTGACATCACAAGCAACAAATGTATTGATTTTACGTTTTATTGTTCCCTACTTAATTTTTGCAATTATTAGCCTCCTTTGCGCAAGTATTGACGATATAACTGGTGCGCATCATTTTGTAGCGTCCTGTCTTTTGATATTAAAAATGTCATTATTTTTGGACAAAGAAATAATTTGGGCTTCATGCAGCGGAACGCTACAAGAGTAGTTAATTGCGTTGCTCTTTTATTATAATGTGAATGCTGATGTTTGTGTTGAATTCACTTTAGCTACCCAGTAGTAGATGCAATGCTAACAGTTAGGTGGGAAATGACAGCTAGTGTGTGTGCGTGTGTGCGTGTGTGTGCGCGCGCTCATGGGAACTGGGGCTGAGGAGCTTGAGTTTGATTCTCCTATGCGTGTTAGAGTGATACAGTAAATGAAGACTGAAGACCAGATGTTATTTGATGCGAGGATGACACAGGACTCGAGTCATGGGGTCAATCCTCACATATATAAAAACACGCGCTCCCTCCTGTTTTTGTTCCTTATAGCGTGGGAATTGGCTGGGAGGCCTCAAACATCACACCAGGAAGGAGGCAAGAGGTGAGGAGAAGAGAAGCAAAACAGGGAATATTTTGTGTGTATGCGCGTGTGTGTGTGTGAGAGTGTGTTTGTTGAAAGCTTTAAAATGAGTGAAAACCAGGTTGGCAACTCTAAAAGACTGTTGTCTATTTAGTGAGTGAATGTGGAGGAGTGAGAGCATGCAGGAACTAAAGATGAATTTATATCCATGCATCCATAATACTTTTTTTTTTTAAATGTTTACTCCATTATAATTTATATATCTTCATATTTATCCATAATACGTTATTGTTTATACTTATTACATATTTATTTTATATTATATGTATTATTAAATATGTATTTAAATTATATTAGTCTTATTAATACACTTTTACTTCACAATTTTTAATATTGTGTAGTGATTTATGTATTCATGTACCCCAAGTATCTCTACTTAGCCTAACTTAGAGTCTATAATACTATTTATTCTCATGTTATGTTTACATTAGAACTGTCAAATGTAATGAGTTAATTATTAATCACAAAAAATGATTGCATTAATCATGTATCAACACAGATAAACCCCTCAATATATTTTGCGCGCACATTCACCTTTTTACGCTAACTGTGACTGGTTACCTGAAAATACATACAAGACTTTAGATACGGATTCAAACAAATAAAATATGTGCATTCAAGTAAAACTTTTCTTTTACATGTTTGTATTTTCTGATAATTAAAGTGCATTTGTGTCAAAATACTTTGGTCTTTGTTAGACTTCATTTAAATTGTGCAAGCAAGTAATTTGCTGCGATTAATCACAATTCAAGTGTGATTCATCTGATTAAGGAAATTAATCATTTGACAGCCCTAGATTTTATTTATTCATAAAATGTTTAATTGTTTCAACCTATCTTATTTTGTATTTATTATTCATTTGAAATCATTTTATTTACTGGTATTTAATTTTTAATTGTATCTTTATCTTTATTAACATATCTATTCCTTTGTTTTTCTCTAACTTTGCACATGATCTACGACACGCTGTAAGCCTTGTCTTTTTTTTTAACTCATATTTGCTATTCATTTTAATGATGTATTCTTACTATGTTGAAATATTCTCATGAATTATATTTTACATTTATCATAACAAATCTTATTTTCCCTAATTACATTATTTATTTTGTTGTACATATATTTTTGTTTGCACAAAATGAACTGTATATTGGCAGTTTTTCTATTTTTAAATCATATTTGTTATTACAATTGTTTTCAACACTTTTTCTTATTTTCCCCCTGTCCTTCTTTTGATACGTATCATTAATACTATTTACTCTTATTTAATATAATGATCTATTTTTAATTTAGATTTATTTTTACTTTTAATATTACTGTGTTGAGTCATTCTCACTGATCTTATATTATACTTATCATATTTATTTATTTACTTTTATTACATTATTTTTACATCTTTATTTCTTCGTTTTCCTTAAATAATGCACAAACTAAACTGTATATTGTCAGTTTTTTCTTTTTTCCCAATATCTTTTTCCTTTCCTTTCTTTCTTTCTTTCTCTCTCTATACATTCATTGTTACACATTTAATATTCAATAAAAAAAAGTCACACTTAATCACAGGAAGTGAACAAACTTTAAATGACAAACGATATGTAAACTGAATACTAAGGCCTAAAACATATGGTGTGAATGAATGATTAAAAATAGTGATAAATAAAATAATAGTGCTAAATAAGATCGGCTTCTTCCTACTCTTTTTCAGACATGTTGAATTATGTGAATGCAACCCTATAACTTTTATAAACCACACCATACCAAAAATATACCATGCCATATTATACCAAGCCATATTATACTATAGATAATTTGTTTTCTTTGTGGGCGGTGGTGAGGGTGAGAGGGAACAAACAACCCACTTCCCTCTCGTGCTGCCATGTCAAACTGATCTTTTCTTTCATTGTGACACTGTTTGTTCATGTCACAGCACACATGCAGGAGATGCCGGCCGGGCAAAGGGAGGACAAACAACCTCCACAAGTTATTAATACAGATCCTGATACAGTACTGTCATATCTAGGCAAGGAAGGCAACAGTCGCCCCCTGCTGTCCAACAGAACACAAGACTTGCACAAGAATGTACGACTTTAAGTCACACCGCGTTGCCTCCATATTTCTTTCAAAATGATTTCTGCTACGATGCCCGATTAAAGCCAGCTGATCTCCTGCACCGACCTGACCGAGCACAGCGGACATTCGGCGTCAAACATCAACATCTGATCTCAGAGCAGCTCACGTCTAAATATAGCTAAGGGGAGGACAAGATCACGTTCAAGGCAGGTCATCAGCTCTGCTTAGTCCATATATACTGTACATATGCACATACTGTAGACCTATATATATATATATATATATATATATATATATATATATATATATATAGTAAATGTATATACTATATATATGGTAAATATATATAGTATATGTGTATATAGTATATATTTATATAGTATATATTTATGTATATATATATGTATATCAAATCCTCAGTGCCATGCCATGTTTTGTTTTTGCTTTGTTATTGTCAATAGTGGCGTGTGTGTGTGTGTGTGTGTGTGTGTGTGTGTGTGTGTGTGTGTGTGTGTGTGTGTGTGTGTGTCTGCATGTGTGTGTGTGTGTTTTCTTCTCTTCTAAGTTTTTATACAGCACTTTGTTTTCCATTTGCTTGTGTATTTAAAGTGCTCTATAAATAGTTTGATTTATATAAATACACATATACGTATATATATGCATATACATATATATATATATATATATATAGATACACATAAATATATATATTTATATATATATGTATATATATACACAGTTATACGTACATACATATATATATACATATATATATATACACACATATATATATATATATACATATATATATGTATATATATATATATACTGTATATATACACACATATATATATATATATGTGTGTATATATATATATATATATACATATATATATATATATATACATATATATATATATATACATACATATATATATATATATATATATATATACACACAGGTAAAAGCCAGTAAATTAGAATATTTTGAAAAACTTGATTTATTTCAGTAATTGCATTCAAAAGGTGTAACTTGTACATTATATTTATTCATTGCACACAGACTGATGCATTCAAATGTTTATTTCATTTAATTTTGATGATTTGAAGTGGCAACAAATGAAAATCCAAAATTCCGTGTGTCACAAAATTAGAATATTACTTAAGGCTAATACAAAAAATGGATTTTTAGTAATGTTGGCCAACTGAAAAGTATGAAAATGAAAAATATGAGCATGTACAATACTCAATACTTGGTTGGAGCTCCTTTTGCCTCAATTACTGCATTAATGCGGCGTGGCATGGAGTCGATGAGTTTCTGGCACTGCTCAGGTGTTATGAGAGCCCAGGTTGCTCTGATAGTGGCCTTCAACTCTTCTGCGTTTTTGGGTCTGGCATTCTGCATCTTCCTTTTCACAATACCCCACAGATTTTCTATGGGGCTAAGGTCAGGGGAGTTGGCGGGCCAATTTAGAACAGAAATACCATGGTCCGTAAACCAGGCACGGGTAGATTTTGCGTTGTGTGCAGGCGCCAAGTCCTGTTGGAACTTGAAATCTCCATCTCCATAGAGCAGGTCAGCAGCAGGAAGCATGAAGTGCTCTAAAACTTGCTGGTAGACGGCTGCGTTGACCCTGGATCTCAGGAAACAGAGTGGACCGACACCAGCAGATGACATGGCACCCCAAACCATCACTGATGGTGGAAACTTTACACTAGACTTCAGGCAACGTGGATCCTGTGCCTCTCCTGTCTTCCTCCAGACTCTGGGACCTCGATTTCCAAGGGAAATGCAAAATTTGCATGGTTGGGTGATGGTTTGGGGTGAAAAATTAAATGAAATAAACATTTGAATGCATCAGTCTGTGTGCAATGAATAAATATAATGTACAAGTTACACCTTTTGAATGCAATTACTGAAATAAATCAAGTTTTTCAAAATATTCTAATTTACTGGCTTTTACCTGTATATGTATGTATATATATATATATATATGTATATATATATATATATGTATATGTATATATATATATATATATATATATATATATATATATATATATATATATATATATATATATATATATATACATATACATGGTATTTGCAGAATTTCTTTGTGATTATTGCGGCCTAAAAAGCCTGAATTTGCTTTTTCAGAAAGTTGCGACAAAAGTTGCAATGTTTTGAGGCTTTTTTTTTTATTTAATTTTTTTATTCAATCAACTTGTGATTTTATGAGTGTGTTTTAAGTGTTCCTTGTAGGCACAGGGTTGTAACAGAATTTGAAAAACAAATACTGCATCGATGTTTTACT
Source organism: Nerophis lumbriciformis (assembly GCF_033978685.3). Lineage (NCBI taxonomy): Eukaryota > Metazoa > Chordata > Actinopteri > Syngnathiformes > Syngnathidae > Nerophis > Nerophis lumbriciformis. The sequence goes on along the minus strand of NC_084561.2, from coordinate 18,506,451 downwards.
CATTTTATACCACACAGACTTAAATGTAGACACAAGAGGGCAGTAAAACTAAACAAAAGCAGCACACATTCTCTACATTAACATACAGTATTTACCTCGACACATTAAGAGCAATCGTGAACTGTTGCGAGCAATCTATAGCAGTCATTTTTGTTAATAAATTAGAAACGGTGAATGATTATCATCACATGTCAACATCTCGAACATGTAAATGCTGCCTCTTTGCTCCGTCAGCATTGCAAATTAAAATCTGTTCTTAATCAAGGTTAAATAAATAAAGAAGTACCGTATTTTCCGGACTATAAGCCGTTATTTTTTTTACCAAGCATTTGAACCCTGCGGTTTATACAAAGGTGAATTCTATGGATCTAATCTATGGATTTTTCTTCGCTAATGGCTAAATATTGAAATGGATTAGGCAAATACATTAAACAATGTATTAAAATGATCCACTTTAAGAAACTCCATCCATTTTTGTTCAAACTCAAAGTGATTACAAAGTACAATAAAGAAGAATCCTGACAAACATCTTGAACATTACTAAAAAAGGAGAAAATCTTATTTATCTCGTAAAGGATGAATAAAGACCTCAATTAATTTTCTGTTTTGGAAACATTTAAGTTATGTAAATAAACATTTACAAATATTAACAAAATATTTCTATGGAAATATCTTATTTCACAACATACTTGTGTGTGTATATATATATATATATATATATATATATATATATATATATATATATATATATATATATACATACATACATATTAATACATACATATATATATATATATATATATATATATATATATATATATATATATATATATATATATATATATATATATATATATAGTCTTATAGTCTAGTGCGGCTAATATATTGGGAAAAAAATTGCAAAGCACCAAATTTTGGGCTCCCATACACAAGACTCCTAAAGACCTCCCCATCCTGCACCCTAAACCCAAACGTCCCCACCCCATACACACACTTGTATGGGGTGCATACACTAAAAAACTAATTATTGCATGAATTTAGTTTGAAAATACATGTAAAAAAGAATTTATTAAGAAAGTCAATGACTTCACTATAAAAGTGGGTGACATTGTTATCACCAGGAAGGATGAGGTCACCTACCTAGGTTCCATTCTAGAGGCTAATCTTTCCTGTGATAAAATGGCAACCAAGGTAATCAAAAAGGTCAACCAACGAACGAGATTTCTCTATAGAATCTCCTCTCTGGTCAACAAAAGCACCATGAGGATTCTGGCGGGAACTCTCGTTCAACCCTTTTTCGATTACGCATGCACCTCCTGGTACCCTAGCACCTCCAAAACCCTCAGATCTAGACTCCAAACATCCCAGAACAAGCTAGTCAGATTACTTCTAGACCTCCACCCCAGATCCCACCTCACTCCTACCCACTTCTCCAAAGTGGGCTGGCTCAGGGTGGAGGACAAAGTAAAACAACTTGCACTGAGCCTAGTCTATAAAATCCGCTACACCTCCCTGATACCGAAGTACATGTCAAACTACTTCCTTAACGTAAATGACCGCCATAACCACAACACCAGGGGGAGCTCCACTAACCATGTTAAACCCAGATTCCGAACTAACAAAGGTCTTAACTCATTCTCTTTCTATGCCACATCAATGTGGAATGTGCTCCCAACAGGTATAAAAGAAAGTGCATCTCTATCCTCCTTCAAAACCTCAATAAAAGTTCACCTCCAGGCAGCTACAACCCTAAACTAACACCCTCCCCGGATTGTTAATAATCAAATGTAAATAATCAAATGCAGATACTTTTTCTTATGCCTTCTGATCTCTCTCTCTCTCTCTCTCTCTCTCTCTCTCTCTCTCTCTCTCTCTCTCTCTCTCTCTCTCTCTCCTCTCTCTCTCTCTCTCTCTTTCTCTGCCCACTACTTGCTGTCCATATCCTACCAAGTCAGACCTACACTGTTCCAATATCCATTTCTCTGTTCTCAATTGTTGATGACTGATGATAACAACCAAACCCAACCCCCCCCCCCAACCTACTAATAAAAGTCTCAATCAATCAATCAATCAATCAATCAATCAATCTGTTGGACTGTTTTCATGCATCTTTGTACGTGCAATCCGTTAGCAGGAGCTAATATGCTAACACATTTCTGAGTGTCTTTGTTAGTGTTATTAACTTACAATGGCATTCTTTTTGTATTGTTTCAGTTTCACAAATTCCTCAGGAAACTCACCAAGACGTCACTGTCGAGTTATTGAGTTTGTTAAGCAAATTGGAGAGCTAGTTTACACAGCTAGTGGGTCCATGAATATGACTTCTGTTTTGTTTGATCAGCCGTTTAACTGCTGTGTTACAAGCACCGTTTGGAAACAATTAAGGTATGTAAATAAAACTTTACAGAATCTTACTGCGTAAATAACTCATTTTTCAATGTATATATCTGCGGCTAATATATGAAAAAACATTTTCTTCTAATAAAAAATAGTAGGTGCGGCTTATACACCAGTGCACGCTATAGTCCGGAAAATACAGAAAATAAATCACAGCATATCGTATCATGATCTCTTGCAGAAATGGCCCACATTTTCAGTCCTTTAAGCGTTTGGACCATGATAATAATACCTCAAGGGCCTCGGATAAGACTGAATCGATCGCAATTGTTTCGTTGCGGAGTGGCATTAGTGTAACCGCTCAACACTCAGAATTCACACAATGAGCGGACTCTGGAAGCAATTTGACAAAGAAAAGCTGGCCTTTTCGCAGTCTGACCATTTATATATAATCACAATTGATATTTGTGAACTACCTCAAAGGTTGATTCACTCCTGCAGAAAAGTATCGATCCAGGCGTTTATGGGCAGTGATTAGCTCTGTCCGTCCAGCAGTGCGGAGTTCAATACAGTGGCTGATCAGCATTAACATCATTAGAAGTGGGAAAGGACAGTCACACACTGCGCCAGAAGCACACAACACACATGCACGGATGGTAGTGATTACCCACCCGGCAGTCCAGACCGAGTTTTGGCTCCAGTATCGATCTAAAAATCGAACAACCTGACATCACACTGATACACAAGCAGGTAGGCGAGTTCAGGCCACACACACACACACGCACGCACAGGTTCTACCTGGGCCACTAACAGGCCATGCTGCGCTCTCCTCTAATCATGTTCATATAGCACTAATTGGCGCCTTTCGGTATACAGTGATTGAGTCCGACAGAGAGACACGATTGTGCCACTTCTTCCTCTAATTATCTAAAGGCCGCCAAGGAGCAGCCAGTCCTTGTGCTCCCAGTGGGACGGACGTGGCAAAAACACATCAGGGCTGTTTTCTCAAGGTCTTCTTTGCCCTTTTTATTCTTTACACTGATTACCATACTTGAAAAAAATACTCGGTGAAGTACTGTTTTTAATTGTTTGTGTTAATAGTTTTACTCCACTGATTATGCATATATTTATCATAGGGCTGTCAAAAATGACGAGTTAACTGACGTGATTAGTCGGCATTGATCACGTATATACGCAGATTAATCACGCAATATATTTTGAGCGCACATGCTCCTTTAACATAACCGCGAATAGTTACCTAAAAGGCGTCAGTGAGTAAGTCAATGCATACGCCAGTGTAAATTGTGATTAATCATAATTAATCCATATTCAAAAGTGTAATTAAACTCATTAAAAAATGAATCATTTAGTAGCACTAATTTACCAATAATGTCTCTACTTCATTCTAACCTATTTATTATTGACTATTTATTCTAGGGATGTCCGATAATGGCTTTTTGCCGATATCCGATATTCCGATATTGTCCAACTCTTTAATTACCGATACCGATATCAACCGATACCAATATCAACCGATATATGCAGTCGTGGAATTAACACATTATTATTATGACAACCAGGTATGGTGAAGGTAAGGTACTTTTTTTTTTAAAGTAACAAAATAAGATAAATTAATTAAAAACATTTTCTTGAATAAAAAAGAAAGTAAAACAATATAAAAACAGTTACATAGAAACTAGTAATTAATGAAAATTAGTAAAATTAACTGTTAAAGGTTAGTATTATTAGTGGACCAGCAGCACGCACAATTATGTTTGCTTACGGACTGTATCCCTTGCAGACTGTATTGATATATATTGATATATAATGTAGGAACCAGAATATTAATAACAGAAAGAAATAACCCTTTTGTGTGAATGAGTGTGAATGAGTGTAAATGGGGGAGGAAGGTTTTTTGGGTTGGTGCACTAATTGTAAGTGTATCTTGTGTTTTTTACGTTGATTTAATAAAACAAATAAAATAAAAAAAATACAAGTAAAAAAAAAACGATACCGATAATAAAAAAAACGATACCGATAATTTCCGATATTACATTTTAACGCATTTATCGGCCGATAATATCAGCCTGCCGATATTATCGGCCGATAAATGCGCTAAAATGTAATCTCTTATGACATCTCTAATGTATTCCCATTTAATTAGTTGTTGATACAATTTTTAATTTACTTATTTCTTATATTACATGTCCTTTGGCAAGTTTCACTGCAATAAGGCGCTTTTGGTAGCCATCCACGAGCTTCTGGCAAGCTTCTGGTTGAATGTTTGACCACTCCTCTTGACAAAATTGGTGCAGTTCAGCTAAATGTATTGGTTTTCTGACATGGACTTGTTTCCACAGCATTGTCCACACGTTTAAGTCAGGACTTTGGGAAGGCCATTCTAAAACCTTAATTCTAGCCTGATTTAGCCATTCCTTTACCACTTTTGACATGTGTTTGGGGTCATTGTCCTGTTGGAACACACAACTGCGCCCAAGACCCAACCGCCGGGCTGATGATTTTGAGTTGTCCTGAAGAATTTGGAGGTAATTCTCCTTTTTCATTGTCCCATTTAAAGCACCAGTTCCTTTGGCAGCAAAACAGGCCCAGAGCATTATACTACCACCACCATGATTGACGGTAGGTGTGGTGTTCCTGGGACTAAAGGCCTCACCTTTTCTCCTCCAAACATATTGCTGGGTATTGTGGCCAAACAGCAACATTTTTAACCAAACCATGTAACCAAATATTAACATTGCTGTATGTATACTTCTGACCCAACAGATTGGGT